>NW_027369762.1:0-40453 GCF_046119375.1 Phyllobates terribilis | reverse complement strand
TTGATTACCACAAAAGATGAGCTCAATCGGAGTTGTGAGTCAAAGGTTATGGCAATTCTACGAACAACAATTTTCTGCAGAAGCTGTCTCGACTGAGACCCTGAAGTCGCGATCGAGAGTTAGCCTCAGTCGACATGTCTCGACCGCGACCTACATGTCTCGATCGCGACTCGGAACCAGACGAGACTTAAACGAAGATTTTATCCGAGATTTTTATCAGTTTTTCCGTATCTTTTTATTTCTTTTGATTTATTTTATTTCCCTTTCACTAGGAACTATATAAACCCTTAGATATTAGGTTAGATTAGACTTTTGTTCAATTTTTCAATTCATCCTTAGAAATTCAGCAGCCAAGAAGAAAGCTCCCACCTTTGTGCCACTTTCACCTTCACCCCTGGTTAGTTTCATCCATAATTATATATTGCTTTCAATTGGCTATGTCTGGCTAAGATCCTACTAGTTCACTCTTAGATTGAGGCCATTATTCTAGGATATGGTTGTGAGAATTCTTATGTTTATGTTCTAATAATAATTTCATCATTGTTTTATGATCTCGTGTGCTTTATTGTCTATTGATTGATCTTGATTTTATCTAGGTGGCCAACTAGGTTGATTATTATTCATTCATATTGCTAGGCTTGATAATTCGATTTGAAAAGTCTTGTCTTTTAGGTAGCAATCAAAATTAGCATAGACTATTTGCGAATTAGCATAGACTACTTATCTTTGATCTTTATGTTGTTGCGCTTTTGAACCTTAGGATTTCTTTGGTTATTGCTTACAACCAGGGTTTCTAAGACTATTTGGACAAGATGCTATTTACGAACAAAGAGTAGGACAACTGGATTAGTTAGTTAATAATATAGGATTAAGAGAATTCAATGATCAAATTTCCATAAGAATAATGCGTTGATACTAAAAGAGTGAGCTTTCCATCATAATAGTTTAAAAATCCAACATTTACCGTTTTATTTTTGCTAGTTTAGATTACAACATTAAAAAGCCCCCTAGTTACTACTAGGTAACACGAAAGAAATAGACTATCGTTGTGGCTCTCTTGGGATTCGACTTTGACTTACCATTTTACTAATGGATTGTTTAATTGGATTATCTTTGATAGGAACATCGACCGATGCCGGGGAGTGAACTGTTATAGTTTGTTTCTTTTTGTGTTACTTTGGTGTGGACCTATCTTATGGTCCACACTCGTGCTTCTAATACAGATTTTCTTGATTTCATTCCAGAGATAGAGCGGACGCATCTACGCAATCTGTGACAATCCCTGCAGAATCTAGTGATCGAATCAATGGCGGCCAGAACATTGTGAGAGCTTACAGACCCAGATCTGATGCAACAACATCTAGGAGTGACGCTGCCTGCCCTGAATGCCGACATCACCTTTGAATTAAAGACCGGTTTCATCAACCTGCTGCCGAAATTTCATGGCTTGATTGGGGAGGACCCGATTATGCATCTAAGTGAGTTCCACAACATCTGCAGCTACAGTAGGCCGAAAAACGTCACCGACGAGCAGTCTAACATTGAAGGACAAAGCGCGTCAATGGTATTACTTGCTCCCACCCGGAAGTATCGACACTCGGGAAAAAATACACAAAGCCTTCCTCAGTAAGTATTTCCCGTCCAAGAAGGTCGTGGTGCTGAAAAGGGCGATTGCTATGGTGGAGCAACATGACGACAAAACGTTGTACGACTATGTGGAAAGGTTCGCGAGACTGTGTGCGAGCTGCCCATTTCATGGGTTTGAGGAGAAAGACTTGGTGACCCACCTCTATAATGGGTTACTAGACAATGAAAGAATGTTTGTTGATGCTGCGTGTAATGGGAGTGTGCTGAATTTAACTCCCGCCGAAGCTAGAGCACGACTTAATGAGATTGCTGAGGGAACGAGAAGCTTCGGTAGAACGTATACAAGGAAAGGAGCTAATACTGTGATTTCCGAAGAACCTGGATGGAGGACTGAGATAGCTGAATTGAAAAGTATGATCAAGAACCTCGCCATCGGAAATCAGAAACCCGCGAGATTATGCGGTATTTGTGCAGATGAGAGCCATCCTACCGATAGGTGCCCGCAACTCCAGGATCAGACTATTGCTGAAGTACATGATGCAGGAGGTTTTGGACCTTCTAGACATTGGTATGAGAACAACAACGACAATAATTACAACCAGCGGAGCAATGATAATCCTGGCTTTAGGAGAAACGAGCCAATTGGTGGACAAAATCAAGGATACTACCAAAATCAATACCAAAACAACCTATACCGTGCTCCATATCCACCGAACTCCGAAGGACCATCAGCGAGGGAGATGCTGGAAACACTAACAAAAAACTTCATCGCTCATGTTCAAACAACCGAGTCCAGCATACGCAGTCTAGAGAAATAGGCCGCACAAATACCGGAGGCGGTAAACAACTTGCAACAACAGAATTCGGGAAAGCTACCATCGCAGACTGTCGCAGCCCCGAGGGAGAACATAAGTGTCATCATGATACGAGGTGGACATGCACTTGATGAAAAGGTAGAGGAAGAGATGCTGAAAATGGTTCCTGAGCTGATATCTCGACCGAGATAGGAAGGTCGCGACCGAGACTTGGCCCCAGTAGAGATGTCGCGATTGCGACATGCATGTCTCGACCGAGATGACGGTACCCGAGTTTCCGAAAAGTTGATCGAAAAGAATCACGATCGCGACATGACGTCACGACCGCAACTTAGCTCCAGTTCACCCCATCTCGACCGCGACCAAGCATCTCAACCGCTACCAAGTGCTGATGACCGCGACTACAAGGAGATTTTCGAAACGCTTTGTAAGTGTAAAGTAAATATCCCTCTGCTCGAACTCGTCAAGAATGTCCCTCGCTATGCTAAACATTTGAAAGAACTTTGCACTAAAAAGAGAAGTGAGAAGCTACAAGGAAGGCAGAAAGTCCAAGTGAGCAAAAGAGTTTTGGCGGCCATCCAACGAAAGATAGCCGCCAAGCACGCAGTCCCAGGGATGGTAAGTACCCCGTGCACTATAGGGAAAACGAAAATCGATAAAGCCATGCTAGATCTAGGAGAATCTATTAATGTTTTACCTTACTCGTTGTATAAATCGTTAGAATTAGGATCTATTAGTAGGACATGGATCGTGCTTCAGTTAGCTGACAGATCTACGATTTACCCGAAAGGGTTGGTCGAAGATGTGTTGGTTATGGTCGAGGACCTTATATTCCCTGCAGATTTTTATGTACTAGATGATGTTCATGATACGCAGGCTGTACCTGTCCTACTAGGTAGACCCTTTTTCAGGACAGCTAAAAGAAAATTAGACCTAGATACCGGGCACTTACACTCGAGTTGGACTGGGATTTGGTCAATTTTAATATATATGAGACTACGACAAAATACTTGGATGATGGCTCGATGTTTTGTATTACAGATATTATCGAACCCTCCAAACTAGGCTCGCATGTTGTTTTGGGAAGTAGCCCCACCTCACTAACCACACAGGGAAAAAACCCTGCTAAAGCTATTATGCAGGGTACAAAGAAGGCGAAAACAAAGCCCAAGGGTAAGTCTAAGTCTGGGGAGAGTAAGGAGAAAAAGAAGCCAAAGCAAATATGGGTATTCAAGGAGGAGAATGGTCTAAGGTTCAAACCTTTCCATCCGTGGTTCAAAAAGATGTTGTTAGATGATGCGATCTGGAAGGGATCGAGTGGACATGGTTGAATTACATAGAGCGTTACGTCGTGCCGCGACGTTAACTAAGGCGTTGATCGGGAGGCAACCCGAGGGATTTTTACTAACGTTAATCCCATTAGTTTGTTTTGTTTTTATTGTTTTTAGGAATACCCGCGGAGCCAGCAGGTAGGAAGCCATTGGAGGAGTAAAACCGACACAACCACCCGAAACTGCCCATGTCGCGATCGCGACCAATGCATCATGATCGAGATATTGCCTCAGTAGAGATTTTGCCATCGCGACCCCTGCATCTCGACCGCAACACGACACCTACCTTCGCTCAAATCGGACGACGACGACGATGGTAGATCGGGGTGTTTTCTTCCTTTTCCCTTTTTAGGTGTCCTCCTTTTCTGCATTGAGGACAATGCACGATTCAAGTGTGGGGAGAGGAGTTGACTTGTTTAGGTGGTTTTCGCTAGTGTCTTGCTATCTTGCTGATTTTCTTCATATTTTTAGAGTCTTTGCTAAACTGTTCTAGTTGGTTTTCGATCGAGTCTGTACCGGATTTATATCGATTGAACTTCTACATCGTTATTTATTTTAAAGAAAAAATCAGAAAAACCCATGGAGAGTAAAAAAGGAATGGATTGAAAAGGGGGGCTCCAACAAAAATAAAAATCAGAAAAAAAAAATAATTAAAAAGAATAAGAACCACGCAAGTAAAAATTGAATAAAAAGGAAAAGGTTGGTGCCTGAAAATAAAAATAGAAAAGAAAAGAAAAAAGCCTACCACTTAGAATTTTGGTAAAAACCCGAAAGTGCGCCAGAATTACATTGTTTTGTGATTGATTATATTGATTGTATATCTATTGGTGTCGGAGACATAAGAAGGGAGTTGAAGGATGTCTCGGGTTTCTAGGATTCACCAAGAAGGGATAAGGAGTTAGTTTTGGCCTTTTATCTCTCCATTTATGAGCTTTTTGTTATCCACACTTTGCATGCTTACCATTCCACTAGTTCATTAGTTTTGCTACATATTATTGGCGGTTGTGTTAGATTCTAGGATTAGATTTCTATCTCTTGGAGTTTGATGCATATTGTTGTGGTTGTACTATGCAGATTTTTGAATTATGATTGGTGGTTGTGATTTGTGGAATTATGATATTATCTAGTGGTTTAGGACATTACTCGAAGAGGAGGAATAAGAAGTGTATAAGCGAGTGGGAGACTCGATTCTCTCTTTATTATGTTATATTTATGTACCCTTACCCTTAGAGGAGATTAGGAATTCCACATGTGCTTAACCGCACACCACTTGGTTCGAGTTTTACTATTGTATTGGAGTGGTGACCTATGAAGTGGAGAAATAAGGAGGGTTTTGGATAGGACATCTTGGAGACGTAAGAAAATAGATCGGAGTTATGTTAGTGCTCGATACACTTGGAGTTTGAAGTATAGTCACTAGCAAACTTTCTCTACACTTAATGTAGACCTTTGTGCTTTTTAGGAGTAGTGAGCTTTATTTTGCTTACTCGAGGACCAGCAAGGTTTAAGTGTGGGGAGGTTTGATAGGAGCTTATTATATGGTATTAACTAGCGACTATTAGCTTAGGATTAGTAGTGTTTTGATGCTTAACGAGTGGTATTCCCGGAATCTGATTTGGTGTTCATTTATGAATTTGCGGGATGCTTGTAAGCGGTATTTAGTGGTTTTATCATGGAGGTCCCGGTTGTGCTCACTTTTATTGCATTTGGGATGGAGCTAGAGGAAGTATACCACGCCTACACGAAGAGAAGAGGGTCTAAGACGCGCTTCGACCATTGAAGAGAAGAGAAGAAGTGCTAGGAAGAGGTGCCGAGATATTGAGCTGAGTTCAGATGGCTCGTTCTCCCTGATCCAATGTCCGATTGAGGTGATTCCAATTCTAGGTGTTAGATATTGTAGTCTACTTGATTACCTCAAAATATGAGCTCAATCAGAGTTGTGAGTCAAAAGTTATGGCAATTCTACAAACAACACTTTTCTGCAGAAGCTGTCTCGACCGAGACCCTGAAGTCGCGATCGAGACTTAGCCTCAGTAGACATGTCTCGACCGCGACCTACATGTCTCGATCATGACTCGGAGCCAGACGGAACTTAAACGAAGATTTTATCCGAGATTTTTATCAGTTTTTCCATATCTTTTTATTTCTTTTGATTTATTTTATTTCCCTTTCACTAGGAACTATATAAACCGTTAGATATTAGGTTAGATTAGACTTTTGTTCAATTTCACAACTCATCCTTAGAAATTCATCAGCCAAGAAGAAAGCTCCCACCTTTGTGCCACTTTCACCTTCACCCCTGGTTAGTTTCATCCATAATTATGTATTGCTTTCAATTGGCTATGTCTGGCTAAGATCCTACTAGTTCACTCTCAGGTTGAGGCCATTATTCTAGGATATGTTTGTGAGAATTCTTATGTTTATGTTCTAATAATAATTTCAGCATTGTTTTATGATATCTTGTGATTTATTGTCTATTGATTGATCTTGATTTTATCTAGGTGGCCAACTAGGTTGATTATTATTCATTCATATTGCTAGGCTTGATAATTCGATTTGAAAAGTCTTGTCTTTTAGGTAGCAATAAGAATTAGCATAGACTATTTGCAAGTGCTTCTTTTATAGAGATTATAAACCTATGTCGAGTATCAGTGATTTGCCAATAGTATTGCATAGGCCTACTTATCATTGATCTTTATGCTGTTGCACTTTGGAACCGTAGGATTTCTTCGGTTATTGCTTACAACAAGGGTTTCTAGGACTATTTGGACTAGTTGCTATTTACGAACAAAGAGTAGGACAACTAGATTAGTTATTTAAGAATATAGGATTAAGAGAATTCAATGATCAAGTTTCCATAAGAATAATGCGTTGATACTAAAAGAGTGAGCTTTCCATCATAATAGTTTACAAATCCAACATTTACCGTTTTATTATTGTTAGTTTAGATTACAACATTCAAAACCCCCCTAGTTACTAATAGGTAACACGAAAGAAATAGACTATCGTTGTGGCTCTCTTAGGATTCGACTCCGACTTACCATTTTACTAGTGGATTGTTTAGTTGGATTATCTTTGATAGGAACAGTGACTGTTTTATGCCTGTCAACACCCTACACAAGTATGGAATGAGTTTAAATCCAGAATAGTGTATTTCTGGAGTAACAAAAGGAATGTTCTTAGTTTCGAGATTAGTAATCGCGGAATCGAGGTTAATCCCGTAAAGGTCAGGGAAGTCCTTGACACGGAACCTCCAAGAAGCATCAACGAGGTCCAAAGGTTTATCGGATTAGTAAACTATCTAGGAAGATTCTGCGCGAAGCAAGCCGAAAAGAATATGCCGTTTTTTGACATCATGAAAAGGCCTATGAACTTTGAGTGGACTGGAGAGTGCTCAGAGGCGTTCACAAAGCTGAAAGAACACATCACTCAGCTTCCTACGTTGTTTTCTCCCGTCCCAGACAAAAACCTTCAACTTTATCTCTCAGCGGGAGAAAGGGTGGTAAGTGCAGTTTTAACTCGTGAATCGAAAAAGATAGTCTATTTTGTGAGAAAAGCGTTGCTCACTACTGAAGTCCATTATGCTCCAGTTGAGAAAGAAGTGTTTGCTTTAGTTATAGCAGCGCACATACTGGGGCCATATTTCCATACTCACACCATAAAAGTATTGACTAACCTGCCGCTACACAACTTCCTACATAGGCCAACCACCTCGGGGTGGCTCACGAAGTGGGTGGTTGAACTGTCTGAATTCGATATCCAATACTGATTGCGGCCCTTCATCAAGGCACAGGCTCTCACCGACTTCATCATGGAAACCAGCTTTTGTGAGGCGGTAGAAAATTCATAAGAAAGAGTATGGAGAATGTACGTAGATGGAGTTGTGAATGCAAAAGGTTGTGGTGTGGGACTAGCTCTTACCTCACCGAAAGGGGTAACGCACAACCATGAAATTAACTTAAACTTCACCGCAACCAACAACAAAGTCAATTAAGAAGCGTTGATCGCGGGAATGAAGATTGCCATGGCCAACATATTAGAAAAGATTAAATGTTTTTGCGACTCTGAAGTGATTATGCAACAAATACAAGGGGTATACGAAGCAATGACCGGCAACCTACCAAAGTATCTGGCAAGGGCCAACACCATTTGCTCCTTATTCAATCAATTTTTACTCGCAACCATCCCCAGAGAGAAGATTGAAGAGGCAGATAATCTTGCGAAGATGGATTCAAGATTGAGGTTGTGGGAAGACAGTAAGAACTCTAAACCAGTCTGGACGCTAAGGAGCGACGAAAGAGCCATAAGACAACTGCTCGAAGTAATGGCTATAGACATGGAGGTGGACGATTGGTGTAGCCCCATCATGCAATACTTAGATGACAGAGTAATCCCGGAAGACCCTCGAGATAGAAAGAAGTTATAAGTGCAAGCAGCTCGATTCTACATTAATCAGGGAGAGAAGTATAAGAGAGAATTAATGATCCGTGAACTACAATGTTTGTCCGTGGAAGATGGTAAGAATATGATAGTAGAATTGCATGCCCGCCTGTGTGGGACACATGTCGGATGGCGAGTACTAGTCTACAAGGCTTTACGACATGGATATTACTAGCTATCAATGAGACAGGATGCCCTCAATTATGCTCGCGAGTGCCAGGCGTGCCAACTCCATGCTCCGGCATCATACCAAGCAAGGGTAGAAATGTAGATAATGGCGGGACCGTGCCCTTTCGCGATGTGGGGCCTGGATTTGTTGGGTCCATTCTCACCCAAGGCGATGGGGCAACTGGAATTCATTATCGTGGCCATCGATTACTTCACGAAGTGGATTGAAGCAGTACCACTTGCAAACACCACTGTCCCGAACGTGAAAAAATTTCTCTGGAAAAATATCATATGTCCCTATGAATTGCCCCAAAAGATAATTACATACAGGGGGCCGGAGTTAAACACTCAAAATATGGTACAATGGTACGACGATCAAGGGATCCGCCTTATGTTTGCCTCGATTCACACCCACATTGTAACAACCAAGTAGAATCCGTGAACAAATGCATTGTAACAGACATAACAAAGTGCCTAGACGGTGCGCGAGAATGATGGGCGGAAGTCCTCCCGTTGGTTCTGTGGGCGAACCAAACCACCAACAAAAAGGAAACCGGGGAAACTCCATTCACGTTGGCTTATGGGGTAGAGACAGTTGTACCAATAGAGCATCTATTTCCAAATGACATGATATTGCATTTCGACAACACCTCCAATGATGAGAAATGCAGATGGAGCTCCAGTTACCCAAAGAAACTAGGGCCATGTCCACCATCCGGATTGTAAACCATAAAGCATGGGTTGCTAAATATTACAACAAATAAATCAAGGCCAGGGGTTTTGCAATATGAGACCTAGTTCTACGCAAAACCGAGGGAGGAAAACTAGATCCGAGTTCGGAGGGGACTTACATTGTTGATGACAAAGTCGCTCCCGAAGCATATCGACTAAAGTACTGTAACCGCATTGCAAATTCCTGGAATGTGATGCGCTTACAAAGGTACTACCCCTGAAGCCGTACTTACCAGGTACACCCATCCACATATCTTTCATATATGAAGTATCATATGCCATAAGTGAAAACACTAACAACTAATTCCCAACAGAACAAGAAAATAAGAACTCCGTCTAGGAGGAATAAGATAAGAACAAAGTGGGATACACAAAGAGAGAGGTACGACATGCCCTTATTTTACACTTTTTACAAAAAAAGTGGACATGACAAATTCAATTTCCCTTTCAGAGAATAAAGAGCCTTTGTTGCACGAAGCAGCCAAAAAGCCGTATACGCCTCCAACGCAAAGGAGCAACGCCAAGTAAGCTCCATGTCCAAGGAGCATTGATCACATAAGCCTTCACGAGAAATTGAAGCAGAGAAAAGCCTCCGCAATAGGAGAAAAGCAATGCGAGAACAAGAAGTAGGTAAAACGTAATCCCTACCTCTTCCGTATTTTGCAGATATTATGGACTTATTAAGCATCATACATGGGTAGAGAACTGTCATCATCGTTAGTAAAAACAAAAAAAACACCTTAAGGAAAGAGAAGTTTGGGCAATCAGGTAAACTTGTGACTGCTAAATAACACTTCCAGTAAAAGCGCACTCATACTAAGTTCCCTAGGAAACTTACAATACAAGTGCACGAGCCAGAGCAAGACGCTACCATTTTGATCTAAGCATGAAATTACTCCTAGTGGCGGTACACCAAAAGAAGACCAGGTAAATTGTATATATGATAATAAGATCCTATGAATAAGATTAGTTAAAAGGTGTTACTTGTTCAGGAACAAGCAAAGATATTGGACCCATGGAAAGTAAGATCGACGAAGCACGAGTTTTGCATCTTTACAATTATCATATCTTAGTTTCAGAAGATTGTAAAAATATTGTTTTCAAGTACTTATTGGATGAAAAGAATATGCCGTTTTTTGACATCATGAAAAGGCCTAAGAACTTTGAGTGGAATGGAGAGTGCTCAGAGGCGTTCACAAAGATGAAAGAACACATCACTTAGCTTCCTACAAATGGAAAACAACGAGCTGAAGTAGAGATACAAGAGCGAGTCTAGTGTGAAGAATAGCACTTAATGCGCTTGACTAGGAGCCAAGGAACCGAGTGACACTGGAGGGAACCGAACAAGAAGAGTGAAGAATCGAGCTGCAGAGAAGTAAAGCGCTATACAAGGAGGACGCGCTCAAAGGAACTGAATACACTGAAGGGGAACGAGCGTGTATATATGGAAAGAAATCTTTCAGGAGCTATAGAAGGAAAGATTTGATTAGCCAAAGATTTACCAGATTTGAGATCTTAACTATTGAAGCAAGTTTATTATTATACTCGGTTAGTTTAGATTTAGTATTTTATTTATTATTATTATCATGATTTTTAGGTAACTAGTTCCCGGTGATTATGCCATAGTATAAATAGTTTAGTTCATTTATGTTTAACGTTTTTGTTGAACGAGAGAGAGAGAGAGAGAGAGAGAGAGTTCATCTTGATTTAGCACTTAGGTAATAATTAGGAGAGTTTAGGAAGAAACTGAGAACTGTGAGTTCGCCTAATCATTATAAGTCCTACGAGAAATCAAATCAACAATTGTTTTGGAATTAAGTTTTTACATGTTCTTAGTCTTGTATTTCCGTACAAAAGTTCAATCTTTAGTTAGGACTAAGATCTTCACGATCCACAATTGGTATCAGAGCAGGATCTAATTCCAATACGGAAATGAAGAACTCAGAATTCAACCTTGATATGTCCCTCAACAAACCTCACTAGCTTCGAGAAGGAGAACTTGATTGGTGGATGGGAGTGCACACGACGTTCATCCAAACCCAAGACTACCAATGCAGGAAAATCATAGAGCTTTGAGACGAGGTGCTTCCAGAGTTGAAGGCAAGAACGGAATGGAAACTAAAGCACTACGCCAAGATGGAGAAGAACGCAAAAGCTCGACAACTTATTCTGTGTGGACTCACCCGCACTGATACTGATCAAGTCATTGGCATACAAATGACTAAAGACATGTGGGAAGCTATCATCTCCATAGACAGAGGGATCGAAGACCATAAGGATACCAGAAAGTTCACGCTTCAAAGTGAGTTTCAGTCCTTCAAACAACTCCCTGGTTAAAGCGTATCAGCCTGCCAGTCAAGCTTCACAATTCTGTTCAATAAATTGCACGCCTCAGGCGTATTCGTCCCTCCCTCAGAGCAGACATTGGTTGTCATCTATGCTATTGATATGAGCTTATTATATGGTGTTAACTAGCGACTATGAGCTTAGGATTAGTGGTGTTTAGGGATTGAGTGGTATTCCCGGAATCCAGTATGGTGTTCATTGATGAATTTGCGGGATACTCATAAGCGTTATTTTGTGGTCTTATTACGGAGATCCCATTTGTACTCACTTTTAGTGCACTCTGGACGGAGCTAGAGAGAAGTATACCACACCTACACCCATGAAGAAGCCTAGAGGCGAAGCCGAGCTGCCTCGAAGCTTGTAGAAGACCAAAGACCAGTTCGAGAGAAGGCCTCACGACCGAGAGGAGGTGCCACGATCGAGAACGAGCCACAGAGAAGAAATCTCGACCGAGACCCAAAAGTCGCAATCAAGACTTTGCCTCAATAGACATTTCTCGATCGAGACTCCATATTTGTGATCGAGACCCGCGCCGACTCTGAGAACTGGGGCCAATTCGCGATCGAGACTCACAATTCTCGACCGCGACTGTGGACGACGGACCGGCCCAATTGTTGTTTTAAGGCAGAAATCTGATCTATTTTTCCCTATTTAATTATTTCTTTTTAGTTATTTTATTTCCCTATCATTAGATACTATATAGACCTTTAGTTTTAGGTTAGATTAGACTTATGTTCACTTTTATAATTCATCCTTAGAAATTCTGCAGCCAAAAAGAAAGCTCCCACCTTTGTGCCATTTTCGCCTTCATCCTTGGTTAGTTTTCATCATAATTATGTATTGCTTTCTCATGTCTATGTCTGGATAAGATCCTACTAGTTCACTCTTAGGTTGAGGCCATTATTCTAAGGAATGTTTGTGAGAAATCTTATGTTATTGTTCTAAGTTTAATTCAGAATTGTTTTATGATCTCTTGTGCTTTTTTTAATATTGTTTGATCTTGATTTTATCTAAGTGTACAACTAGGTTGATTATTATTCATTCATATTTCTAGGCTTGATAATTCGAATTGAAAAGTCTTGTCTTTTAGGTAGCAATCAGAATTAGCATAGACTATTTGCGAGTGCTTCTTTTGTAGAGATTATAAACCTATGTCGAGTATCGATGATTTGCCAATGGTATTGCATAGGCCTACTTATCTTTGATGTTTATGCTGTTGCGCTTTTGAACCTTAGGATTTGTTTGGTTATTGCTTACAACAAGGGTTTCTAGGACTATTTAGACTAGTTGCTAATTATGAACAAAGAGTAGGACAACTGGATTAGATAATCAATTCAGACTATAAGATTAATAGAATTCAATGATCAAATTTCCATAAGAATAATGCCCTGATACTAAAAGAGTGAGCTTTCCTTCGTTATAGTTTACAAATCCAACAATCAACGTTTTAATATTGCTAGTTTAGATATAAAATACAAAACCCCCCTAGTTACTACTAGGTAACATAACAGAAACAAGCTATCGTTGTGGCTCACTTGGGATTCGACTCAGACTTACCACTTTACTAGTGGATTGTTTAGTTGGATTATCTTTGATAGGAACAACAACCGTTCTACGCCTGTCAAATTTTGGCGCCGTTGCCGGGGAGCCAACTGTTATAGTTTGTTTCTGTTTGTGTTATCTTTGTGTGGACCTATCTTATGGTCCACACTCGCGCCACTAATTCAGATTTTCTTGATTTCATTCTAGAGATAGAGCGGACGCATCTATGCAATCTGCGAGAATCTCTACAAAATCTAGTGATCGAATCGATGGCGGCCAGAACGTTGCGCGAGCTTACGGACCCTGATTTGACGCAGCAACACTTAGGAGTGACGCTGCCTTCCCTGAATGCCGGCGTCATGTTCGAACTAAAGACCGGATTCATCAACTTGCTACCGAAATTTCATGGCTTGGTTGGGGAGGACCCGATCATGCATCTTAGTGAGTTCCACGACATCTGCAGCTGCAGTAAGCTGAGTAATGTCAGCGATGAGCAAATCAAGATGAGAGCTTTTGGTCTTACGTTGAAAGACAGCGCGCGCCAATGGTACTATTTGCTACCCACCGGAAGTATCGACACTTGGGGGAAACTTCACAAAGCTTTCTTGAGTAAGTATTTCCCGTCCAAGAAGGCGGTTGGGTTGAAAAGAGCTATTGCAATGGTGGAACAGCAGGACGCTGAGACACTGTATGACTACGTTGAAAGGTTCGCGAGACTGTGTGCGAGCTGCCCATTCCATGGGTTTGAGGAGAAAGACTTGGTGACCCACCTCTACAATGGGTTACTAGACAATGAAAGGAGGTTAGTTGACGCTGCGTGTAATGGGAGTGTGCAGAATTTGACTCCCGCCGAAGCTAGAGCGCGACTAAATGTGATTGATGAGGGAACAAGAAGTTTTGGAAGGACTTATACAAGGAAAGGGATAAACGTTGTGGATTCCGGAGAGCCCGGATGGAAGAGTGAAATAGCTGAACTTAAGAGTATGATCAAGAACATCACCATCGGAAATCAGAAACCTGCGAGATTATGTGGTATTTGTGTGGACGAGAGTCATCCTACTGACATGTGCCCGCAACTGCAGGACCAGACTATCGCTGAAGTACAAGCTGCGGGAGGTTTCGGACCTCCTAGACCTCGTTTTGAGAACAACAACTACAACCAGCGAGAGAACAACAATTACAATACGAGAGGTAATGATCATCCCGGTTTTAGATGGGGAGACTCGTCTGGGGCACAGAATCGACAATATCCATACAACAACCAATACCGCGCTTCATATCAACCGAAATCCGACAAACCATCTATGAGGGAAATGCTCGAGTCCTTGACCAAACACTTCACCACCCATGTTCAAACAACCGAGTCCAGCATACGCAGCATAAAGAAACAGGCTGCACAAATAGCGGAGGCGGTAAACAATTTGCAACAGCAGAATTCGGGGAAGCTTCCATCGCAAACTGTCGCAGCTCCGAGAGAGAATGTAAGTGTTATTATGATTAGAGGAGGACAGTCATTTGATGAAAATGTAGAGGAGGAGAAGCTGGAAAAGGTTCCTGAGCCAAATTCTCGACCGCGAAAAAGAGGGTCTCGACCACGACTTGGTCCCAGTAGAAAAATTTCGATCGCGACTTTTGATTCTCGACTGATATGACGGTACCCAGAATTCCGAAAATTCAATCGACGAGGATCTCGACCATGACTCGACTTCTCGACCGCAAATTAGCTCCAGTTCACTGATTCTCGACCGCGACTCTCCCTCTCGACCGTTACTAGAAACCGATGTCCGCGACTACAAAGAGCTTTTCAAAATGCTCAGCAAGTGTAAATTGAATATTCCGCTGCTCGAACTCATCAAGAATGTTCCTCGCTACGCTAAACATTTAAAAGAACTTTGCTCAAAGAAGAAAAGTGAGAATCTGCAAGGAAGGCAGAAAGTCCAAGTAAGCAAAAGAGTTTCAGCGGCCATCCAAAGAAAGATAGCTGCCAAGCGCTCGGACCCAAGGATGGTGAGTATTCCATGCACCATAGGAAATACGAAAATCGATAAGGCCATGCTAGATCTAGGAGCATATATTAATGTTTTACCTTATTCGTTGTATAAATCATTAGAACTAGGTTCCATGAGTAGGACAGGGGTAGTGCTTCAATTAGCTGACGGGTCTACGATTTACCCGAAAGGGTTAGTCGAAGATGTGTTGGTTATGGTCGAGGACCTTTTATTCCCTGCAGATTTTTATGTACTCAATGACGTTCATGATACTCAGGCTGTACCGGTTCTACTAGGTAGACCCTTTATGAGGGCAGCTAAAACAAAAATAGACCTAGATACCCGGGCGCTTACGTTCGAGTTGGACGGGGATTTTGTCAATTATAGTATATATGAGACTACGACAAAATCCCTGAATGATGGCTCGGTATTTTGTATTGCGGATGTTATCAAACCTAACAAAATAGGGTCGCATGTTGTTTTGGGAAGTAGCCCCACCTCACTAACCACCCAGGGGAAGAAACCTGTTAAAGCTATTGTACAGGGTACAAAAAAGGCAAAAACAAAACCCAAGGGGAAGTCCAAGTGTGGGGAGAGTAAGGCGCAAAAGAAGCCCAAGCAAGTATGGGTGGTCAAGGAAGAGAATGGTCTAAGGTTCAAACCTTTCAATCCATGGTTCAAGAAAATGCTATTAGATGATGCGATCCGGAAGGGATCGAAAAACAATAATTAAGCTAGACTACGTCGTGCCGCGACGTTAACTAAGGCGCTGATCAGGAGGCAACCCGAGGGATTTTCACTAACGTTAATCCCTTTCTTTTGTTTTGTTTTAATGTTTTTGTTTCAGGAAAAATCACGGGACCATCATGTACGAAGCAATCAGATGAGAAAAACGCAAAAAATCAGCTTCAGCTACAAAAGTCTCGATCGCGACTGTCCATTCTCGATCGCGACCCGTCCCGATAAAAAAAAATATTTTCCACACCAGCTCTTTCTTCCCTACCCCTCATACTCGGTCGGCCCTAGCACCCAATTTCTCGACCGAGATTCCTCACCCCCCCCCCCCCCTCCATTGTTCTTCTTCTTCTCCTTCTTCCCCAAACACAAATCATCCATTCTTCCTCCAAATCTCAAGCTTTCTACCTTCATTTCACTCCAAATCGCCATCTACACCCCCTCACCATCACTCTCTTCATCAGTTTCTCCTAATTTTATCCCAATTTCTTCAAATCTCTTAAGAACCCTAAATCCCCTAATTCCTCAAATCTCCTCAAAATCTAGATTTTCCTCTACCAAATCAACACCAATAAACCGGATTTGTGCCATACGTTCCAGATTTGAGGCGGTGTTCGAAAAGGAGGCCAAATGGAGGCACCACGAGCGAATCAAAGGAGAAGAACTCGGTCGATTTCATCGAGTCTCGACCGTGACTCTACAGTCTCGACTGAGATTTCATCCCAGTTCATCCATCCCGAAGTCACCAAGTCTCGATCGCGACTCAGCCTTCTTGACCACGACTTCGACGCAGTTGAGAATTCTCGATCGCGACTCCCAGCTTCACGACCGCGAATTGCCCCAGTAGAACTTTCTCAACCGCGAATCTTCAATCTCGATCGCGACATTGACGTAGTTTCGTTGATTCAGGTATCTTCGAGCGGTCAAACTTTTTCATTCGTGGCTGTGACCACTATATTTTTGTTGGGATTGTGTTGTGTGTGTGAAATGGCTCCCAAGAGGCAGAGGAGAAACGTCGATGACAAAGATCAAATCGTAAACGACAAGGGTGTTATCCAGACCCGGTTTCTGGACATGAGTCTGCTACACATCATGCAGTTGAGTGAGATGACGAAGAGCATGTTCACCAAGGCTGGTTTAGGCGGTTTCCTGGGGCTTGGGGCGCCCACCATCCTGAACTTTACTCGGGAGTTTCTGCGTACGCTGACTGTTCGTATAGACAACCGCACCAACCTAGTCACATCCATTGAATGGTGGTCGAACAACAGAACGTGGAAGCTGACTCATGAGCAGATAGCCCACGCACTAGGGGTAAGCAAGAGGGCTAGATGGGATAGAGACGTGGACAATGACACGGTGAAGAAACGGTGGTCGAGAGGTTCAGGAGAGGCGTACGACGTCAGGTGCACCACGAACACGTCAGTTGCTTTTCCACAGTGGCGCCTCATCCATAAGGTGGTGGCAATGTGCTTTGGCAACAAGGCTGAGAACAAAAAAATCTCGATCCACCAGCTGTTTCTTATGTACGCATTCTCTTATGAGTGCGATTTCTTCGTTCCTGATTGGCCGACTCAGTTCGTGCGTGCCTGCCAGAAGTCATGGAAGGCACATTCTGGCGACATCGTTGTAGGAGGGATGATTACTCTCCTTGACATTGAGCCTGGCTGCCCCGAACGCGATCAGCCCATCGGGGGGAGTTTTCTGTACGACGAGCAGTGGTGTCAGTGGAACTTATGGCTAAGGAGAGATGGTATGTGACTCATATACTTATACGGGCGAGGATTCCAGATCACATTCCCGCGAGGGGAGCCCTTCGTTTTCGGCTCATGGTCTGACATGTACATCCCACTGGACGTCATCCCAGCAGGTCAGCATTTCCCTATCCCTGGTCCAGCTCCAGCTCCAGCGCCTTCATATACGACTGTCCCTCCATTCATCCCCGCGCCAGAGCAGACACACTCATACTCTGACACCGGTGCTAGCGGTTCTGGATCCCATAGCTACTCAGACGAGATGTACTGGTGGACTCATATGGCCTACCAGGTAGGCCAGATTACAGAGGCGATTGGAGAGATGCGGACAACACAATAGGCGCTCGCACAGAACCAGGAGAGGTTCCAGGCTGACATGTCCAGCTTACGAGAGGAGATCCTCCGCGATCAAGAGTACCAGCACCAGCAGTGGGTGTACCAGAGGCAGCAGTGGGAGCAGTTCCGAGCCGCCTACCCCGATCCAGCGCCAGGAGATGATGAGGATGACTACGCCGATGATGACGACGATGATGAGGCCACCGACGATGACGAAGATGATGATGATGATGTTGAGGAGTGATTATGGTACCTTCTTCCCCTTCCCTTTTTTATGATGTCCTCTGCTGCATTGAGGACAATGCGCTATTCAAGTGTGGGGAGAGGAGTTGACGTACCAAGGAGGATTATGGTGCTGATTTTATTTTTTCTCTTGCTATTCTGCTACTTATTGTATGTTTTGTCTTTGATGAACTGTTTTAGTTGGTTTTCGATTGATTTTGTATCAGGATTTATGCTGCTTGAACATTTGCATCGTTTTTAGTTTAAAGAAAAAATCAGAAAAACCCATAGAGAGTAAAAAAGGAATGGATCAAAAAGGGGGCTCCAATAAAAAAATAAAAATAAAATAAAAAATAAAAAAATTAGAAAAAAGATTAATTAAAAAATTAAAAAGAATAAAAACCAGGCAAGTAAAAATTGAATAAAAAGGAAAAGGTTGGTGCCTAAAAAATCAAAAGAAAAGAAAAGAAAAGATCCTACCACTTAGATTTTGGTGAAAACCCGAAAGGGCGCCCGGAATTACTTTGTTTTGTGATTGATTTTATTGATTGCATATCTATTGGCGTCGGAGACATAAGAAGGGAGTTGAAGGATGTCTCGGGTTCTAGGATTCACCAAAGAGGTATAAGGAGTTAGTTTTGGCCTTTTATCTTTATTTATGAGCTTATTGTTATCAACACTTTGCATGCTTACCATTCCACTAGTTCATTAGTTTTGCTATATTTATCGACGGTTGTGTTAGATCCTAGGATTAGATTTCTATTTCTTGGAGTTTGATGCATATTGTTGTGGTTGTACTATGCAGATTTTTGAATTAGATTGGTGGTTGTGATTTGTGGATGTTTGATATTATCTAGTGGTTTATGACATTACTCAAAGAGGAGGAATAAGAAGTGTATAAGCGAGTGGGAGACTCGATTTTATCTTTATTATGTCATATTTATGTACCCTTACCCTTAGAGGAGATTAGGATTCCACATGTGCTTAAACGCACACCACTTAGTTCTATTTTACTAGTGTTATGGAGTGGTGACATATGAAGTGGAGAAATAAGGAGGGTTTTGGGTAGGACATCTCGGAGACATAAGGAGATAGATCGGAGTTAGGTTAGTACTCGATACATTTGGAGTTTGAAGTATAGTCGCTAGCAAGCTTTCTCTACACTTACTGTGACCTTTGTGCTTTTTAGGAGAAGTGAGTTTTATTTTGCTTACTCGAGGACGAGCAAGGTTTAAGTGTGGGAAGGTTTGATAGGAGCTTATTATATGGTGTTAACTAGCGACTATTAGCTTAGGATTAGTGGTGTTTAGGTGCTTATTGAATGGTATTCCCGGAATCCGGTATGGTGTTTATTTATGGATTTGCGGGATGCTCATAAGCATTATTTTGTGGTCTTATTACGGAGATCCCGTTTGTACTCACTTTTAGTGCACCTGGGATGGAGCTAGAGAAAAGTATACCACACCTACACCCATGTAGAAGCCTAGAGGCAATGCCGAGCTGCCTCGAATCTTGTAGAAGACCAAAGACCAGTTCGAGAGAAGGCCTCACGACTGAGAGGAGGTGCCACGACCGAGAACGAGCCACAGAGAAGAAATCTCGACCGAGACCCAAAAGTCGCGATCGAGACTTTGCCTCAGTAGAAATTTCATGATCGAGACTCCATATTCGCGATCGAGACCCACGCCGACTCTGAGAACTTGGGCCAATTCACGATTGAGACTCACAATTCTCGACCGCGACTGCGGACGACGGACCGGCCCAGTTGCTGTTTTAAGGCCGAAATCTGATCTATTTTTACCTATTTTATTATTTGTTTTTAGTTATTTTATTTCTCTATCATTAGATACTATATAAACCTTTAGTTTTAGGTTAGATTAGACTTATGTTCACTTTTATAATTCATCCTTAGAAATTCTGCAGCCAAGAAGAAAGCTCCCACCTTTGTGCCATATTCACCTTCATCCTTGGTTAGTTTTCATCATAATTATGTATTGCTTTATCTTGGCTATGTCTGGCTAAGATCCTACTAGTTCACTCTTAGGTTGAGGCCGTTATTCTAAAGAATGCTTGTGAGAATTCTTATGTTATTGTTCTAAGTTTAATTCAGAATTGTTTTATGATCTCTTGTGCTTTATTGACTATTGTTTGATCTTGATTTTATCTA
Organism: Phyllobates terribilis; assembly: GCF_046119375.1. Classification (NCBI taxonomy): domain Eukaryota; kingdom Metazoa; phylum Chordata; class Amphibia; order Anura; family Dendrobatidae; genus Phyllobates; species Phyllobates terribilis. Next base: position 20,293 of record NW_027369762.1, on the reverse strand, counting down.
GGTGTACAACTAGGTTGATTATTATTCATTCATATTGCTAGGCTTGATAATTCGATTTGAAAAGTCTTGTCTTTTAGGTAGCAATCAGAATTAGCATAGACTATTTGGGAGTGCTTCTTTTGTAGAGATTATAAACCTATGTCGAGTATCGGTGTTCTGCCAATGGTATTGCATATGCCTACTTATCTTTGATCTTTATGCTGTTGCGCTTTTGAACCTTAGGATTTCTTTGGTTATTGTTACAACAAGGGTTTCTAGGACTATTTGGACTAGTTGCTAATTACGAACAAAGAGTAGGACAATTAGATTAGATAATCAATTCAGACTATAAGATTAATAGAATTCAATGATCAACTTTCCATAAAAATAATGCGCTGATACTAAAAGAGTGAGCTTTCCATCGTTATAGTTTACAAATCCAACAATCAACGTTTTAATATTGCTAGTTTAGATACAAAATACAAAACCCCCATACTTACTACTAGGTAACATAATAGAAACAAGCTATCGTTATGGCTCTCTTGAGATTCGACTCTGACATACCACTTTACTAGTGGATTGTTTAGTTGGATTATCTTTGATAGGAACGTCGACTATTTTACGCTGTCAGCTATGAGAGAAAAATTCGAGCTCACTCGACGAATGGCTGTCATGTCTCCAGACAGCAAGAAGCTTCCAGTAGTGGACATATTTGGAAAATTATTCGACCAAGAGAATACTGACTCACTAAAGGGCTTACGAGTAAAAAAAAAGCCATTGGGACAGCACTGAAGCTCATGAAGGTTCTTGAGAATATGGATATCAATGATGGTGAAGAAGATGAGGACGATGATACAGAAGTCGCTCTCAAAACAAAGATGGTAGAGAAATGGTTAAAGAAGATAGATGGACCAGGAAAATCATCTTCCTTGGCTAAGCGTGATCTCAAGGAGTACACATGCTATAACTGCCAGAATAAGGGACATATTGCCAAGACGTGCACCAACTGAAAAGAAGAGGCCACCAAGAAGAAGGCACTTTTCTCAGCATGGGGAGAAGAAGATGATGAAGTTGACCTTCACAAAGGATTCCAAGGCAAATGTATCATGGCCAATGCAGAGGGTCTTACTTCATAGGTTAAAACTCTCTATTCCTTCCCTAATCTCTTAAACATGCTTGAAAAGAAAGACCTTATTAATATGATTAAGGGGCTAGTAGAAGATACTGAAGCTTTAGAATCTCAAATCACGGAATATGAAGAGGAAGTAACTGAACTACGTAGCGAATGTCTAGACCTGTCCACTAGGTTAGTTGACAAAGAAAAGACCTTAGTAAAATATAGGGAAATGAGTCTGATGACGAAATCCTGTGAGGGCTGCAAGGGTAAGCAACCTCAAGAGAGATCGTTAAAGGATTTTAAACTCAAGGTAGAAAGCGACTTATGGCTAATTCTTACGAAGATCACTAAATTAACACAATCTATTAATGAGAAAATGGTGAACCAAACTGTCTTTGTAAATCTTAGACCTGGATTAGGATATGACTTAGATTTCTCCAATTGCTCGAGCGCTAATGAAAAGCACACCAGAGAATTAAGTGAAAAAGTTGAGACCTTAGACAAGGTCCTTCAAATCTTTAGAAGCAAGAATGAACTCATAGAGAAAAAGGTTAAGGTAGTTGAACAACCATTAGAGGATGACAACCACTAGTTCCATGGGGAAAAGGCTCATAAGATGTATGTTAACCAAGCTCAAGGGAATGCCACAAACACACTAGATCCCAAGATTAAGGATATGAAGCCCTTTAGACATGGAAAAGGAAAATATGGTTATGTGAAGTACATTGAATGGTGTAGATTGTGTGGTAACAATAATCACACTATACACTATTACAAGAAGAACAAGCGCTAAGTAAAAAGGCATACAGGTCACCCACTCGCACTACACATGAAGTGAGTAACTTTGATGATGCTTTTTACTTAATGCATGCATCGTCATCTAAAGGCCAAAATCTCGACCGTAGTACCTGTCCTTGTACTAATCAGAAAACTAATCCACTCAAAATAGTTGAGCTTCAATGGGTTCCAAAAGTTTGATTGCTTATTTGCAGGGAAACTTGAGTTGCGAGAACAAATGTTACATAGATAGTAGATGCTCATGTCACATGACCGGAGACAAGGAGAGACTACAAACTTTTCAAGAATATGATGGTGAAAGTGTATCTTTTGGTGACAAGAGAGCTAGAGAAATCACTGGTCATGGAAAGGTACATCTCAATGACAAGATAGAGATTCAGATGGTGAACTTTGTAGAGAGCCTTCGCTACAATCTCTTAAGTGTAGCTCAACTCTATGATGAGAGACCAAATGAGGTGACTATCACTACCTCGATGTGCTTTGTGAGAAATGCTACTGGGGAAATCATCTTAAGAGAAAAGCGAGTCAACAACAAGTACATATTCGACCCTAGCTTCATTCCAAAGAGTCACCTTTGTCTTGCTACTATAGAAGATCAGAGTGACTTATGGCATCAACAACTAGGGCACGTCAATCTTCATCTTCTACATAAGTTACGTGCAAAGGAGCTATTCCGCGACTTACCTCTCATCAAGATAGAAAACATGACTCATTGTGCCAATTGTGTCAAGGGAACGCAAGTCAGAAGCTCGTTCAAAGCTAAGTAGGACATCACAACAAAGAAGCCCCTTGAGCCACATTAGATGGATCTTTGTCCCCCAATGCGTGTTGAAAGCCCTGGTGCAGCACGCTACATATTTGTGATCGTTGATGACTATTCCGGGTTCAGTTGGACCTTATTCTTGCGCTCCAAGGATCAAGCTTTCTCGTGCTTCATCGAGCTAGTCGTGTTAATCTAGAATTCTCTATCTATGAAGGTGCGCTTATAAGATCAGATCATGGAACTGAATTTAAGAATGGAGATATGCTGAGCTACTGCATTCAAAGAGGAATCTCTCACAACTTCTCAGCCCTTAAGACCCCACAACAGAATGGAGTGGTTGAAAGAAAGAACCAAACGTTAGTAGAGATGGTGCGCAACATGCTACTTCAAAGTGGAGTCACTCCCTCTCTATCGGCTGAAGCGGTGAACACTGCATGCTACATCACCAACATAGCCCTTCTACGACCTTAACTAGGCAAGACTCCGTATGAGATGATCAAGGGATACCCTCCAAGCATATCTCATTTTAGTGTATTTTGATGCAAGTTCTATGTGTTGAATAATGGGAGATATAATTTACGCATGTTCGATGCACGAAGTGATGAAGCCATCTTTCTTGGCTTTGTCCCAGCAAGAAAATCATACAAGGTATTCAACCAAAGAACAAGAACCTTCGAGGAGAGCATACATGTAGTGTTTGATGAAGGTGCATTCCTCTCTTCTTCGTCAAATACTTCCGATCCAATTCCAGAAGTCTCCCCCTTAGAAGCTTCCTCAGATATTGATCGATCCCCTGCTCCTAAAGCCTTAGATCCACTCGCCCTTCCCTATACAACCTCAGTTCCCTCAAGTCCATACTCAGACAGTGATAATGAAGGGCCATTTAATTCAGATATTGCTCAGAGCACAGAGCCCTCCCACTAGAGCCTTTCAACAACAAGGTGCTCATCCTCCAGAGAACATGCTCACCCCAGTCCATTCTGGGATCCAGACTTGCTCTCGTGTAGCCCAACTAGCACCTCCGGAGGCAATCTCTGAAGCACTTGATGAAATAACTGAGGAAACCAACCTTTGTGCTTTCAACGTCTTTGTCTCCCTCATTGAGCCTAAGAACATCAAAGAAGCCATCCTTGATCTAGATTGGGTGGCAGTCATGCAAGAAGAACTTCATGAATTCGAGCGGAATAAACTCTAGCGTCTAGTTCCTAATCCCTCCAATTGCACCATCATAGGCACCTGCTGGGTCTTTCGTAACAAGCTCGATGATTCAGGAGTTGTGGTAAGGAACAATGCACGTTTAGTAGCAGAAGGGTACAATCAACAAGAAGGGATCGATTATGACGAGACCTATGCTCCAATCGCCAGATTAGAGGTCATTCATTTGTTAATTGCCTTCTCTTCACATAAGGGATTCAAGCTATTTCAAATGGATGTGAGAACGGTCTTCCTTAATGGTGTGCTCAATGAAGAAGTGTATGTGAAGCAACCCCCAGGTTTTGAGGACTCGACTCACCCAGAGCACGTGTATTTCATGGACAAGGCTCTCCATGGGTTAAAGCAATCACCAATGGCATGATATGAGTGCCTCTCCGAATAACTCCTCGTCCAACAACTACAAAAGGGAAACTCAACTTCTTTCTTGGACTGCAAGTGATGTAAAAGGATGAAGGCATTCAAATTCATCAACAAAAATACCTAAGCGAGATCATAAAGAAGTTTGGGATTGACAACAGCAAGCCCCTTTACACTCCAGTGTCCACATGCACTAAGCTTGATGCAGACCTTAACGGACCAAAGGCGAATGAAACACTCTATAGAGGTATGGTATGATCTTGGATGTACTTAACCGCCTCTAGGACCAATATTGTTTTTGCAATGAGTCTTTGTGCACGTTTTTAATCCGATTCAAGGGAGTCGCAACAACTCAAGGATTTTAGTATTTCGATGGGCTCAGTTAAAATAAGGTATGATAACACAAGCGCGATCAATATCTCAAAGAACCTTGTGCATCACTCTCCAACCAAGCACATTGACGAGCGTCATCACATCTTTTGACATAATGAGGAGAAGAAGCACATAGACCTCACCCAATGTAGGACTAAGGATCAGATAGTATACATTTTCACAAAGGACTTGAATAAGGAACCATTCATCAAACTCAGAATTCACTTGAACTTGATCCCCTTTCACTAAGCATCTCCTTCCACGTAAGCCTCTTCCCTTGATCTTGTGTAATTCAGTGCTTCTTTTAATCTTGGGAACTTAGGACTAATACGTGCACAAACCTAGAATGTAATCTTCAAATGGTATACGTCCTTCGCATGCTCTATCTAATGCTAAATGATAAATGCTAAGTTAGGCCCTTCTAGGATTGCACTATTGCTTGCTAAAATTTGATCCATGTGCATGCTATTCATTTTCAAGCACTTATATATATGCACGATCATCACTTCTTAACCATATAATCAAGCCCCCCAGATATGATTCGTGCTTATAGGCCAATCCCTTAGCCCTTAGTGTTACATTCCCTATGACCAAATAAGCCACAACTGGGAATATTCACTGAGATGTCAAAAAGCATACCCATATATGCTTAGCACTTGTTATTTTTAAAAGAGCTTATATGTCCCTTTGTGTGTGTGAGATTATTATGTGCTTAAGAGAGTTAAGTTATCCTACCGAGTATGAGAACTTAGACACAGTGTGTCAGTAAACGGGGACCGAGTGGTATAAGAGATGAAAAGCGAAGATTTTGAGTAATACGTCCTTGGGGACCGAGTAACCCAAAATAGAGTGAAGTGTAGATTAGACTAGGAACTGAGTGTAGGGACCGACAGAGTTATAGGGACCGAGTGTCTCAATGGTCGACTATCTTCTAGGCACTCATTAGTCGTCAGCTCACCAACGGCTACTTGCTTCTGCGATATACGAGGCGATGTTCCTGATCCAAATTTAGGCCGTTGTGATTCAACCGTTCACCGCCCTCCATAAATAGCCCTCCACACCAGATTCAGCCACCCCTTCACCGCCCTCACACTACTCGCTCTCTACTTAAGCTCTCATCTTTCCCAAGCTCTCATCTCTCCAATCTACATCACTCCGTCACTAGAAACCATCTCCCCTTCAAATCTACTCTCTCGAACACACAAATGGCCAATCCAATGAACATCAACCCTGAGCAGTGGGCAGAATACTTGAAATTTAAGGCCTTCATGGAGAGCTCAGCAGCCACCTCTTCCGCTCCACCATCCACTTCATCGGCGCCAGTCTCCGACGTCCTCGCTACTCAAAAGGCCCTCTCTCCCATCCCATAGAAGGCACCCACTCCTCATCCCTCGTCATCACCACCTCCAGTACCTACCAATCACACTCTCTCACCCTCCCCTATGGAGGAAGACCGCCTAAATATTGCGCCTATCCATCCTATCTCCTCTACTGAACCAAAGGCCTCCTCCACTGATTCCACTAAGCACACCCCTACCCCTTCCATGAATGATGAGCCCACCCACCATCCTCTCTCCATTACATCCACTTCCCTCACACTCACGACGCATCCTTCTCCACCGCCTCAATCCTTCCACAAAAGAGCCTTAGTCATCACTCCTTACTCTACCTCCCAGCAGTGCCACAAGGCCATCGTCGCCATTGTGAGCGATGAATCCCTCATCCTACCTCCTGCACATGGCAACTTCTCCACCCGTTTACTGATCGAGCCTCTCATCATCGGTCAAGGGTTCTGGTCCACCCTCAGTCCGACTGATTTTGATGTCGTCGCCTTAGTCACCTCCCTAGAAAGAACACGCTGGTCAGAGCTTGAGATCGAGCCTTTCACGGTCGATCATGAGGAAGTGTGCAAGTTCTACATCGCAGTAGTGGTCATGACTTCCCACCCAGGACAACCCTACTCCGTGGCTCAAATCCCATGGGGCGATGAACTGAAAATGATGAACATCAAGCTCCTGGCAAAGGTGCTCAACCTACCGACGGGAGAAGGGTACGCGTCTCTGCGCAAGAAGAATTGGCCCTCAGGCAAGGCCGAGACTCTTGATCTACTAGTGGGGAAAGCACGCCCAAAGGAAATAAAAACGCATATGTTGAGCTTTGGCATCAAGCTGCTTCATTACATCATGTTGCGCAACATCATCCTTAGGCAAGAAAAGTGCGACACTGTAACAATGGCAGATGTATGCCTACTGCATGAAGTCAGTGAAGGCAGTATCATAGACACGCCGAGCCCATCCTTTCTCACATGTTGACAGTGAAGATGCACAAGAATCACACTCTACCTTATCCTCACATCGTCAAGAAGATCATGGTCGAGCTAGGGATATACATGCCCGTAAAGGAAACACCCTGTGAGAGCATCATAAATGAGACAGGACTACACAGGCTTCTTAAGCACGCCAACATGGATGCGCCCGTGGAAAAGCTAATTCTAGGATACACAACCAGAACCGAGACCAAGGTCGAGCCCAAACCCAAGCCAGAAACCTCAGCCCCTCCTAAGTCCGAGCCCAGACCTCGTAGAATGAAGAGCCCCTTGAAGGATCCTAACCTGCTGCTTCCGCCGAAAATGAGCTCAAAAGAAATTCAGCTTCGCACCTTAGAATTCGTGCTCCAGACTAACAGGCATCTAGCATGTCTTCGGCGTATGATAGACTAGCACCTTCATCACATGAAGGCGCTCATGATAGGGCCTCTGAAGGAGGTCTCTGATGATTCTAACGAGGATGAGTACCATTGGGAGTAGCTGTTGTCTCAGTTCCTCTTAGGCTTCCTAAGAAATCCAAAAGCTCCTCTAAATTCCTGTCTTTTTGCTCTTTTTGACTGTCTTTGATGTGTGCTCTTATATTTTATCAATGATAAGTATGTTTTGTTTCACTTACCTTCTTGCTCTAGTGCGTACTGAGATAGGGCTAGGCTTGATGTGTTTTTTTTCGTATCACTTACTCATTCCTCTAGAAGGCACGCATGTACTACTCTTATTTTCCCTTGATTAATATTGAGCATTCCTTTTTACATGATGTCAAAAGGGGGAATATTACATGCATAGGAGTTATTTAATTTAGGGGAACTAGAACTTATGATAGTTTAAGGACGATGAGTATTACTTGTTCATTGATTAAGGGGGAATAGAAAGCTACTTCCTTCTCAGCTCTACTTTATGCCTATGCCAGGATTCTAAATTTTTCATCATTAAAGAGGGGGAAATTGTTTGTTTTATGAACTAGCCCCTTATTCTTCTAACTGACAGTTTTAAAATAACAAAATGCCTTATAAATTAATATGTGTATTGAGTGAGATATCGCAGGAAATCAATAGGTCTTTGAGTTAATTAGGAGGTTTAAGCATGGAAAGCAACAAGCTGAAGTAGAGATACAAGAGCAAGTTCATCGTGAAGAATAGTGCTTAATGCGCTTGACTAGGAGCAAGGGAACCGAGTAACGCTGGAGGGAACCGAACAATAAGAGTGAAGAATCAAGCTGCAGAGAAGTAAAACGCTACAGAATGTGGATGCGCTCAAAGGAACCGAATATACTGAAGGGGACCGAGCACGTATATATGGAAAGAAATCTTTCAGAAGCTATAGAAGGAAAGATTTGATTCACCAAAGATTTACCAAATTTGAGATCTTAACTATTGAAGCAAGTTTATTATTATACTCGGCTAGTTTAGATTTTTTAGTTTATTTATTATTATTATTATGTTTTTTAGGTAACTAGTTCCCGATGATTATGCCATAGTATAAATAACTTAGTTCATTTAGTTTTAACGTTGCTGTTGAACGAGAGGGGGGGAGAGAGAGTTCATCTTGATTTAGGACTTAGACAATAATTAGGAGAGTTTAGGAAGAAACTGAGAACTGTGTGTTCGCCTAATCGTTGTAAGTCCTATGAGATATCAAATCAACAATCATTTTGGAATTAAGTGTTTACTTGTTCTTAGTCTTGTATTTCCGCAAAAAAGTTCAATCTTTAGTTAGGACCAAGATCTTCACGATCCACAAAAATAAACTAAACACGGCTTAAAGGCACAGAAGCTGCAGGCTTTGGAAAAGGTTAAGTGATTGTGGGAGGCTTATCAAATAATACTACAGCCGGATTAGGAAGAAGGTGACTCATCTCGGGAACCACTCCAATGTCATAATTGAATGTATGAACGTCAGAAAATCCTCCAATGGATCATCTCCATCGTCAAAAAAGGTCCCTTTAGGCGGAGGAATGTACGAAGGCGGAACCTGGCCATACCCCATATGATCTTCTATGTCTAGAACAAAGTCCGACACAACTTTCTTCAACAACTGTGCTTGTGTCATAACGTGAAAATGAGAGAGGTGATAGCTACCAAGAAGAGAGGTTGGCTCCATGAAACACTCTCACATAATCAACAACGACATGGAAGCGGGAATAATTAATATGCTTCACATGCTTGGCCTTCAAGTCAGCAACAGTTTTGGCATTTTGAGCACAGAGACTCTCCAACTCTTTAGAAAGCTTAGTAGACTGTTTTCAGCACAATCCCTAGACTTCTTCTCCTCTATAATCTCTTTTCTAGCCTTCTTCAAGTCTTTCCGAAGAGTCTCTACGGTGTCACCATGACAATCCTCGTCTGAGTCATGCATCGCGGTTGTTTGAATCAGTGACATAGCCTGAAAACAAGTAGAGCCACCTTGATTAAGTACAAAATAAAATTTTAGCGAAATAATTTTATTTAAAACTCACCAAGAGAAAAATTTGCTCGCGAGATACCACACTAGACTCTAACTCATTTTGAATAGCAGAAGGAAGATGAGGAAGGAGCTCGGGCATCATCAAAATAGTGGATGTCTCAAAAGAAGGGACGAGCTTATCAAACCCCCCTCCTTTCTTGGAGCTTGACCGAGCCTCGGGGACAGCCTTCTTTGACCGCAAACCACCATTAGATTTCTTCCTTTTTTGGGTGTCGGTGGCAGTTGATGAAAGCCTCTCGCAAGCAGGATGTGGATTAACTACCGGGGTAGTTTTGCGAGGGACACTGTCTCCACCCTCAGCAATCACGCCAATCTCGTTATACTTCTCGGTACCCGCAGCTGTTTCACACGCCACCCCCACAACCGGGAGGGTGTTCAAAAGAGAAAAATATTTAGTCCCTGCACGAAGCAAATGTTAGAAATAATAACGATAGAAAACAATCAACAAGTTCCAGGGCAGGTAAATAATCAAAAGCACAACCTGATGGATGAGGGGGTTGAGTCCCCTTTCCTCGCGAAGCTTCTTGTTAACTTCACGATTAAAGATCCGCGGGGAAGAGGAAGGGTAGTCCGTATATTTGTTAATGAAGGCACGTTTTACGGCCGCATCCACCAAAGGATTGGGAAAATATAGCCCAGTCTAAATAGAGTACATAAAAGTGTCCATCGGTGGTGGCCAAATCAGAAACCATTGCTTCTTCCACACAGTCTCATTCGTGGGCATCTTCCAAGCGAAGTCCATTGTAGTACGGACAAAGTACAAGCCTTCATTGTGCGTAATCTTCCTAGGGGTGTAGACAAATGCAAAGCGCGTCGCAAGGGGTTTAGCCCCTATATCTTGCCATCGTATCGTGAATATCATTACCGCCCGCCAGAACATTGGATGTAGCTGGTAGGGCTGAATCGATTCTCCTCTAGAAACTGTTTCACCCAAGGGAGAAGTGGGAGATGAAAGACGGCTTCCATCGCTTGTACGCTCATCGCGAACCAGCCTTCTTAATAATACGGCATCCTGCATCCTTAATAAAGAAGTGCTAAGATTGTGCCCTTGGGGAAGGGGTATGTACTCGCTATCTTCTGAAGCTTCTCCATTGTCAGAACTGATCACTCTCCAGCAAACTCATTACCCAAATTGTTCAACCAAATATAGGAAATGTGCTCTGCATAAATTTGCACGGGGGGGGGGGGGGGGGGGGGGGGGCACACGTATTTATAGCCTTCAAGAATTTCGATTAAAGGAATTCCCGGCCTCATGGCTATAAGTTCCTCCGTACCCTGCGCGAAGAGTATGGATCGTGGAACCTCAACTTTAACTAAAGATTATAACTTTGTGCGGATATAAAGCTAGGAACAAGTAAACAATCAATTCCGAAATGATTGTTGATTTGATTACTCATAGGGCTTACAACTATTAGGCGAACACACAGTTCTTAGTTTCTTCCTAAACTCTCCTAACTATTTCCTATGTCCTAAATCAAATGCACTAGGTCTCAGCACTTTTAACAACAACGTTTAAAGAAGATAATCTAAGCTATTTATACTATGGCATAATCACGGCGAAATAATTACCGAAAAGCTTGATTAAAAAAAATAAATAAACTATTACATCCTAACTAACTGATTACAATAACAAACTTGCTTTAACACACAAGATCCCAAATCTGGTTGTTTTTCGCGTATCAAATCTTTCTCCTTATAGCGCCTTATAATATATTTCCATTTTATACGCGCTCGGTCCCCTTCAACGCATTCGGTTCCCTTGAGCGCGTCCTTCTTGTATAATGCATTAGCTCTTTAATGCTCGGTTCCTCACTCTCTTACTCGGTTTTCTCCTGTGGCGTTCGGTTCCCTTGCTCTTGGTTAAGCGCGTAAGGCGCTATCTTTCTAGCTGGACTCACTCTTGCTCCTTTACTTAAGCTTGTTGATTTTCATGTGTAAACCACCTAATTAACACAAAGGCCTATAGTTTTCCTGCGATATCTCACTCAATAAACAAATTAGTATATAAGACTGTTTGTTATCATTAAAACTGAGGCATTAATTGTTGTATGAACTAAGAGGCTAGATCATATAACCAACAAAGAATTTTTGCAAGGGAATGACATCCTTATCGGTACTTGTCGAAGAGGCACTCGAGCCAGAGCTTGTACGCGGAGAGTCCGAAGAACTAGAAACTAAACCAAGCGTAATAGTCAGTTCTTAAGGACTTGATAAATATTGATTTTTCTCACGAACAAATTACTATAAAGCTAATTTAAGCGAAATCTTCGCGAAGAACATTTATCAATCCTGGGAAAAAACTCGTCAAAGCTTGTTGGAAAAAATTGGGAGGACTAAAGGTCAAGACAGAAGAAACTAGAAAGGGAAAAAAGGGACTTTTTTCTAAATCTAACGCATCGGTATAAGAGAGGGAATTTGAAATGGCTGACACTAGATTTGATTGATGTAACAGCTACAAAAGTGAAAATGGCGGGAAAGGAGGAAGAAAATGGACAAGGGCGACAAAGGACGAGAAACAGAAACGCTCGGGACACCAGCTAATCCTGTTACCTCCACCACTTTCCTCGCCCCTCATCCCTTTTTCTCCCTCGCCAGAGCAAGCAAAATACCATAAAATCATGAAAGAGCGATTACAAGCACGACTTTGCACGGAGGAAGAATTAACCTGACATTGCCGCCAGAGAGATCAAAAGTGGCGTTGGGGGTCGGACGGAGAACCCTTTATGGCAAGCACGAGCCAGTCCATAGGAAAGAAGGAGATCACCGGGAAAGCGAGGAGGCCGCCGGAGAAGAAAGGTAACGAGGGAGAGACAGAGAGTTTTTGGGGAAGAAAGAGAAAGGCCAGGAGAAAAGTGGACGGTCGGATGCTTCCACCGTTGTTAATAAGGGGGAATTGTGTTGTCAGAGTCTACCATTCAGAGAAAGACACGTGGTACTAGGGGGTAAAATCCTAGAAAGCAGACGAGTTATCCTACACGAGGTATCCAACAAAAAAGGCTAAGCTTTGAGCGTACACGCCGAAGAGCTTAGATGGGTGGATGTTGGACTCAAGATAGAGATCTTATAAAAAGGAAAAAGAGACCCAACCCAATTCGGAGAAAGGCGCAAATACCTTTGATGCCTATAAATAAGAAGTTTTGGAAAGAGAAACGGGATGGTCATTGTTCATCTTTACTATATTGAGTAAAACGAAAGCTCCTTCCCTTATTTCGTATAATCTCACACGCTCATTTCACGCTTACGTCATCTATTCCCTAAACGAAATATTTTTTCTCCTTTTTACCTCACGCATTTAATTGTTATTTTATACTTTGTATACTTTTCATCTTCACGAATGTATACTAACTTGAGCCTCAGAGAGTCGAATCCAGAGGCCTCACTCCTCTGGGTTTGACGTGCAGGTACACGAAGTTAGTTCGACGCAAAGATATTCTGCCACCCTTAACGAAGAGAAGTACCCCATCCCACAAATTCAAGCATCATCAAGCCTCTCGTGTAAAGTCTTGAATACGCGAAGTTCAAGGGCTCCAACAGCCGGTAGTTTCCACTTTTCAAAGTAACCGAGCACATGTTTAAGCCTGGATGATCAAACGGATGGAGGTAGTAAAGTGAAGAGAAATCGGACAGGGGGGATTTCTTTTGAGTAGCTATTGGTACTGTCGAACATGGTAATGATCGAAAGTAAAAAAATTGCGTTTATGTTGATGTGTTTAGGAGGAAGGTTTAAAAGTTATGCTCTGATGTCATGAGAAAAGAATTGTACATATCGTAGTTTAGTTTTGTAAATACTGTATTCATATATTGAACGAAGAAGGGAGCCTCATAATATCGAGGAGATTACATACAGTTTAGGGTTAGGTTAAAATAGCGATTCGTATTTAAACTAACCACGAGATCTTATCTAAGCTAACCAAAAAGATCTTGATAATATATACAATTAAATAAATGATTTTTTCACCGAACCACCTTTATATGGTCGAATTTGCAAGGAACCACCCTCTATATCGACAACTATTCTGAACCACCCAGATTTCAAGTTTTTCGTACCATAAGCCACCCATTAACAGATAGTGGCTAAATTTTTTTTAAGTAATAGAAATGTCTGCATTACCCTCCTCTTTTTTTAAAAATTACAAATAATACATCTTCTTCCTGATTGACAATTTCCACATGAACCCTAATTTCCCCCATATCTTAATAGGTAAAATTATATAAAACACGTTAGCGAATAATCCTTCTTTCTTCCTCTGGCATTTTGGAATTGATTTTCTCATAGACCGTGTTAGTTAATCATCCATGAATTGTTGACAAAAAATCCCAGATAGCTAAGCACCTTGTGACTGTCTCCCTCTTCCATCAAATTCCTCTAATTTTCTATTACAATACATAACAGAACCGTTTCACCACAATAGATCTGACTTCTCACAACAGATCCAACTTCGGTTGGCCGTCGAAGCCATTTTTGGAAAAAGAAGGGGTATTATTATTATCTCTACTTAAGGTCACATTCACTATCAAGATATTGCCTAGTTTGGAAGCTCGGGTGGAAGGTTGAAGAGAAGCCATACGAAAGAACAAAAATGGACGGAAAAGGAGAGGGTAAAAGGGTAAAAATAATGGAATTATAGGCGTAATTTTTGGAAAGCAGTCAGGGGTGTTTTAGTCATTTCAAACCTTTTAATGGAAAATCTAACGGAAACTATTCGTGGGTGGCTTGTGGTAAGAATAGGTTGAAATTTGAGTGATATTAAATAATTTCAAATATAACGGGTGGTTCCTCGCAAAACTCTGTATATAACTGGTGGTTCCGAGCAAAAATACCTTAAATTAATATATACAATATCCTTAATACAAACCATAACGGTTTTTGATATATATGATCTTTTAAGATCAAGATCTGAATTCTTTAATGAGTTAATAAGGAAGACCAAATTGAGCCTTTCAATCTGAAACTCAATAACTCAAAAGGAAAAATGGCTTCTTTATCTTTAGCACCTCACCACATTCACTCAAACAGTCTACCAAGCATCTCAGACACCGTTGTCTCTGAATTAGTTGAGCAGATCAATGCTTTCTCAACATCAAACTCAATCACCAACAAACTTACCCAACTGCGCAGTCTTTATAAATGCATTGATGAATTCCTCCAACTTCCTTCCTCTAGAAAGGCATTGTATTGCCAAGATAAGTGCATTGAAGACTCATTGGAAGGTTCCATCAAGCTTCTAGATATCTGAACAAACATCAGTGATGTTATGAGGCAGATGCAGGAACGTGTACAAGAGCTTGAATCCGTTCTAAGAAGGAGATGTTTAGAAGATGAGATTGCTAATGAGGTGGCTAAGTACATGAGATCAAGGAAGACGGCAATCGAGACTCTTTCAAGGGAACTAAAAAACTTGAAGAAGGTTGAGAACAAGAATGTTGTAGAGAGAAATGATGTGATTAGTAGGTTGAGTGAGTGCCAAACCGTGACACACAACGTTCTAGAATCTGTTCTTGCTTCCATTGTCGGTCCTCAAAGATCCACCGTATCCAAGTTGTTGAAGTGCAAAAGCGTTGAAGTTGAATCCTTTCTTGTTGGATTTGAAGCCAAACATGCTAACTTGAGCGGTTTGGAGAGCACGGAGAAATCAATTTGTGACGTGGAGCAAGGTCTAGAGAGCTTGTTCAGGCATTTGATCAAAACAAGGACCACTGTTCTTAACATCCTAAACAGCTAGTTTCAAAAACTGCTAGTGAAAGCAATTTTGTTACCCTATATATATAGAAGCAATACTTGTAAATACCTGATACATATATAGAAATGATATGCCAGATGCAACAATCCTTGAGTACATATCTTTGTTCATTTCTTCTTTCTTTCAACAGCTGAATAGAATCTTATTCATAACTAGCATGCTCTGGAATCCATTGAAGGTCAGTCCACACTAGAAGATAAAGTGAAATGTTGTATTTCTATGATCTTGCTTTACATAGGATATGCGTGTTTATATATATAAGATCAAATGTAGTCTCGGGAATATTCTAGACATGGGCTTAAACAAAGGCCCATTGCATAGTACTAGTCCATTGGACACTATGTCCTACTATCCCCCCTCGATCCCAACGGGCCGAAGGCGGAGTTGGGATCGTAGCTCTAGAAATCGTGTCGTCGCGAGAGGCTTGGTGAGCGCATCGACCGTTTGATCTTTTGAGGAGAGAAAAGCCACACGAAGGGTCTTGTTTTTTACGCTTTCGCAGACAAAATGGTTTGAGTGGTTTGAACTCCGTGCCCCCATCTGTCTGTATGTGGGAGACGGTGGTGTTGAAGTGTTTGGTGAAAAATGTAACAAATTTCGTAATAATGTTGGGGACAATAGATTTAGAGGAAAAGGGAAACAACCACAAAAACTTGGTAAAGTCATCCACAATAGCAAGATAGTATTTGTTTCCATTGTTTGACAAGTGTTGAGCGGGACCCCATACATCCATAAATAAAAGGTGAAAGGCTGATGGCGAGGTGGAGGAGCTTGGTGGGTGAGGTAGAGCATGTGCTTTGGCCCAAGAGCACGATTGGCATACGGGTGACCCTACCGAACTTGTCTTCTTTTGGAGCGGTAAATGTTGAAAGACGACACTTACGACTCGACTTGAAAGATGAACAAGCCGAGCGTGCCAAAGGTAAGAAGGAGAGGATTCGGTGAGGAGGGCTTGTGGGAGCGAGCATGGCGGTTGGCGGAGGTCCGACATCTCGTACAATCCATCTCTAACGGGTCCTTGAAGAAGAACTGCCCGGGTCTTGGAATCCTTCACAAAGAAACAATCACCATGAAATTCAAAGAACACAAGGTTATCAACACAAAATTTACAAACAGATAGTAAGTTTTTGGTTAGGTTAGGTGTATGAAGAATATGAGATAAGTGAAAAAGACGAGAAGGAGAGGAAATTGAACTGGAACCGGTGTTGTGAAAAGGGAGTTGGGAGCCATTGCCAAGAGACACAGTGTCGGTGCCGCCATAGTGATTGTTGTCAATCCTTAAGTTGGCCATATCCGGGGTGAAGTGATGTGTGGCGGCGGTGTCCGGATACTACGGGGAGCTTGTGGCAATTGCTTGAAACCTGGACAGGGCAGGAGCTTGGAAAGCTTGATCAAACCGGGACCAACATCGCAGTGCCGCCTGACCCGGCTTGTTACAAATCTGACAGATGGGCCTATTATCAACCCCTCCATGGAAGAATCTGCCAGTTTGCCCCTGACTTGGGCCTCTATTATAGGATCTATTTTGGCCTTTGTTGCCGTCGTAGCCACGTGCTCCACTATTACTGTGATGAGGTTGTCCTTTCCCTTTGCCTCCTCTGAAATGTCGGCCGCCATTACCAGATGTAAAATGGGCTTCAACATTATCTCCCATAGTGGTATGATTTAGAGCTATGTTAGCCGGAACTTTACTAGACTGCATTTCAATGCGTTGCTCATGGACTAACAAATGAGAGAGTACCTGGGCGGGCTGGGTAAGAGCAATCTGGGTGGAGAGGCTTTTCACAACAGCGTCATACTCAACTGGTAGCCCAGCAAGGAGATAGGTAATAAACTCGTCATCTTCGACGAGGTGTCCGGCGGCAGCTAAGGAGGAGACAATACAAACAAAGGATTATATAGTTATGCTAAGTAGGTATAAATTGATTTTCAGCATTTTTGGTATCTGATTATATATTAGAAAATTCATTTTCAGAATTCCACCTTGGAATTTAACAGATTGTCAAAATACATGAGCCCCACGTTCAATACAAACAAAGGTTCATACACGTACGAGCGCATAAGCGTAGTCTGGCCTAACATACAAGTTCAATGGGGTTAAATTTTAAAACCAATTGACAATATACATGGGCTTGTTCTCTCCAAAATTCAAATGTGTGATAGTATTCTCAATCTTCCCCGCAAGTGCAACGGCTTCAACTGGTCCAGTTGACACTTGAACAAACAAGTATGGGTATGCATCTCATTCTTTTTATAGGCAAAGTCCCAACAAACTCGTGTGGCCCCAGCCGATTACCGGCTCTGATACCATATCAAATTATATGGGTCCGACGTCCAACACGGACAAGGGATCGTGCACGTACGGGCACATAAGCGTAGTCCGGACCAACATAGAAGTCCAGTGGGATTCCATACTCAAATCAATTGGCAATAGGAGGAGAAATCCATGAGCTTATATATTGGGCTTGTTATCTCCAAACTTTAGATGTGGGGTGATATTCTCAACACTGATTAACCATCTTTTTACTTTTTTTTTTATGAAACTAAAAAGAAATCAATTCTAAGTACATTTTGTCTTTGTGATATGCTTTTACTAGTAGTACTGAAGTGACCTTAGAACTCAATCAAAGGAAAGAGATCCAATATGGAAGGAATAAAACATTCAATGAACTAGGCGAAAGCATAACAATAACATTAATAATAACATATAAAAGATGTTAATTGGGAACATAAATACAAGAAAGGTCTTAAACAACAACATTCAAAGCATCTAGAATCCAATGCATGGTCAGTACTTAAACTGACAAAACAGCAACAACAAACTACTGGAAATGACTTAACCATAGTTAATGCTCCTTAATTCTAGACTTGGTCCCCATGATCCTTGTGTCCACCACCAGGGAGCTTCTCCTTAATCTTCTCCAATATCCCTTTCTTCCCCTCCTCTTAAGAATGATGAGCCACCGACGGCTCACCACTTCCCTTGTTATGGCCAGGGAGTTTCTCCTTGAGCTTTTCCAAAAACCCTTGTTCTCATCTTTTTATGGTGGTTCCTAAATTGGTTCATTGTAGGGCTCAACCTCAACTGGAGTGGCATGAGCCTCAATTCTTCCTAACTTGATACTCTTTTGGTTCACCTGAAATCTTGTCCTTTATCTTCTCCTTCAATCCCTTCTTCTTTTTCCTCCTTACCATCATACCTTCTTGCTCCACCTCTTCCTCTTACTACAAGTTTCAAGCCCATATATCAATACTCATGAAAATAATATTGCAAAAACTTTGTTCATGTCAAAGTCCACGAGCCCAAGGCATGTAATACACTCAATATATGATGCGAGCAGATTATATTCCAACTTATATTCTAAAATCAATTGAGAATAGGATGACCATATAAGCAAACTTATATTTCATGTGGGTCATATACTCATATCCCACCTTTTAGGCATGGTTAGACTTAAATATCACAACAAAACTTTAGTACAAGTTTTTTTGACATAATGGCGTTGTAAGCACAAATCAGTCCAACACACAAGTATAGTTGATTCGTCTTTAAATCATTTAGTTGTTGGGGGATTAATGTTTGAGTTGATAAGTTTATATATTAGTTTTGATACCCATTTACTTCAGATATGAGATGACAGTATATTCCAAAACCAGGTAGTGGGTAGTTTATCAATTTGTTGATATAGTTAGTGAAATTTCATAGTCACATATAAACTTACAAACATAGAGCTGGAGCTGGAGCTTTTAGTTCGGTGGAGCTTCTCCATGAAAATGGGTTTCTTCTCTTCTCCATGATCCGTCATTATAGCGTTATCTTGCAACTTCTCTTCTTGCGGCTTCTCCTCTTCATTCTTGCCAAAAAAGCTGAAGAGGTTGCCCGCGGTCTTTGATATCTTCTTGAGGCTTTGTGGTGTTTTGGTTCTCGTTCCCTTGATCATGTTGATCTGCCATTGTGTTAGCTAGATGAAATCAAATCACCTGCAAAAGATAAAGCATTATAACATATATTGCATGATTTAAAAATAACTTTCAACTTTGAAAGGGAAGGTATCATATGCAAGAAAAAAATACTTACTTGAATGATGTATTTGATCACACTGATTTAGTGTATGCTAGGGTGAAGTCATGGATAGTTTAGTGGTAGGGGAAATGGTTTCTATATAGGACAAAATGACGCGTGAAGAGACTGATTAAACTAATATAGTAATGCTAAACAGGTATAAATTGAATAACGCTACTTCACTGCAAGATCCTGCGAAACAAAAGAATGGAGAAACTTGTCGCCCTCCAAAGTAAGTGACAAGGGCCCACCGACCAAATATACCTGAGCCGCATCTAAATGCACAATGGAATCAACCAGACCAATAGAACAAATATAAGCAACATCCTAAACGGGGTGTTTCATAGCATCAAAGATACTGAATCTCACGATCTCCCCATCAAACTCTAAGCTTAAATACCCACTTGCTAAATCAACTTTTGTACTCTCAGTTTTCATAAAAGGTCTACCTAAGAGTATAGGTGCAGCTTGCTTATCATGCTCCATATATAACACAAAGAATTATGTAGGAAAGACTAGCTTATCAACCATAACTAGAACGTTCTCAACTACTCCCTTAGGATAAACAGTGGACCCATCATCTAATTGAATTATTATTCCAGTTTCATGCAAAGGTACCAATCCTAGAAGCTTACATAGAGAATATGGTATCACATTAATAGAATCACCCAAATCAAGCATAGCTTTCTCAAAATGAGTTTACCCATACAACAAGGAATACTTACCATACCTATATCACTGCACTTCTTAGGCATACGCTTTGGAATATTATCATATACTCTCTTACTTACTGAAACCTTATGTTGTCCCTTCAACTTTTGTTTCCTCTTTACCCTACATAGCTCCTTCAAAAATTTAGCATAACGAGGAATACTCTTAAAAATATTGAGTAAAGGGATGTTTACCTCACACTTACTGAAGGTCTTGAAAAGCTCATTGTCATTCTCTGGTCTCCTTGTGTCTTTCATGGCTTCGGGAAAGGGTGTTGGGGGCAGAGGCCCAAGTAGTGGAAAGTTCGGCCACACGTAGTTGTTTTGTCTCAGTTTTAAGTCACCACGCGGATCGTCTATCTCCTCTTCAGCATCATGTTGCAATAAGGATT
>NW_027369761.1:0-40455 GCF_046119375.1 Phyllobates terribilis | reverse complement strand
GAGATATTACTGTTTGTGCATTTACAATATTCATTGATTTTTGCCATTGAAAAACATGTTTTTCATATACCAGAAATGTTTGAAGCTACTGACTGAATGAAAGGAGCTGGCATCTCACTCTCTTTGAATCTTCTTTATCATGCTAGGATTAACAGGAAAAAGCTAAAAA
The DNA here is from genome assembly GCF_046119375.1 of Phyllobates terribilis. NCBI lineage: Eukaryota > Metazoa > Chordata > Amphibia > Anura > Dendrobatidae > Phyllobates > Phyllobates terribilis. Next base: position 40,286 of record NW_027369761.1, on the reverse strand, counting down.
TTTCAGAATTGCACCTTGCAATGTGGAGATATTACTGTTTGTGCATTTACAATATTCATTGATTTTTGCCATTGAAAAACATGTTTTTCATATACCAGAAATGTTTGAAGCTACTGACTGAATGAAAGGAGCTGGCATCTCACTCTCTTTGAATCTTCTTTATCATGCTAGGATTAGCAGGAAAAAGCAAAAAATTTCAGAATTGCACCTTGCAATGTGGAGATATTACTGTTTGTGCATTTACAATATTCATTGATTTTTGCCATTGAAAAACATGTTTTTCATATACCAGAAATGTTTGAAGCTACTGACTGAATAAAAGGAGCTGGCATCTCACTCTCTTTGAATCTTCTTTATCATGCTAGGATTAACAGGAAAAAGCTAAAAATTTCAGAATTGCACCGTGCAATGTGGAGATATTACTGTTTGTGCATTTACAATATTCATTAATTTTTGCCATTGAAAAACATGTTTTTCATATACCAGAAATGTTTGAAGCTACTGACTGAATGAAAGGAGCTGGCATCTCACTCTCTTTGAATCTTCTTTATCATGCTAGGATTAGCAGGAAAAAGCAAAAAATTTCAGAATTGCACCTTGCAATGTGGAGATATTACTGTTTGTGCATTTACAATATTCATTGATTTTTGCCATTGAAAAACGTTTTTCATATACCAGAAATGTTTGAAGCTACTGACTGAATGAAAGGAGCTGGCATCTCACTCTCTTTGAATCTTCTTTATCATGCTAGGATTAACAGGAAAAAGCAAAAAATTTCAGAATTGCACCTTGCAATGTGGAGATATTACTGTTTGTGCATTTACAATATTCATTGATTTTTGCCATTGAAAAACATGTTTTTTATATACCAGAAATGTTTGAAGCTACTGACTGAATGAAAGGAGCTGGCATCTCACTCTCTTTGAATCTTCTTTATCATGCTAGGATTAACAGGAAAAAGCTAAAAATTTCAGAATTGCACCGTGCAATGTGGAGATATTACTGTTTGTGCATTTACAATATTCATTGATTTTTGCCATTGAAAAACATGTTTTTCATATACCAGAAATGTTTGAAGCTACTGACTGAATGAAAGGAGCTGGCATCTCACTCTCTTTGAATCTTCTTTATCATGCTAGGATTAGCAGGAAAAAGCAAAAAATTTCAGAATTGCACCTTGCAATGTGGAGATATTACTGTTTGTGCATTTACAATATTCATTGATTTTTGCCATTGAAAAACATGTTTTTCATATACCAGAAATGTTTGAAGCTACTGACTGAATGAAAGGAGCTGGCATCTCACTCTCTTTGAATCTTCTTTATCATGCTAGGATTAACAGGAAAAAGCAAAAAATTTCAGAATTGCACCTTGCAATGTGGAGATATTACTGTTTGTGCATTTACAATATTCATTGATTTTTGCCATTGAAAAACATGTTTTTCATATACCAGAAATGTTTGAAGCTACTGACTGAATGAAAGGAGCTGGCATCTCACTCTCTTTGAATCTTCTTTATCATGCTAGGATTAACAGGAAAAAGCTAAAAATTTCAGAATTGCACCGTGCAATGTGGAGATATTACTGTTTGTGCATTTACAATATTCATTGATTTTTGCCATTGAAAAACATGTTTTTCATATACCAGAAATGTTTGAAGCTACTGACTGAATGAAAGGAGCTGGCATCTCACTCTCTTTGAATCTTCTTTATCATGCTAGGATTAGCAGGAAAAAGCAAAAAATTTCAGAATTGCACCTTGCAATGTGGAGATATTACTGTTTGTGCATTTACAATATTCATTGATTTTTGCCATTGAAAAACATGTTTTTCATATACCAGAAATGTTTGAAGCTACTGACTGAATGAAAGGAGCTGGCATCTCACTCTCTTTGAATCTTCTTTATCATGCTAGGATTAACAGGAAAAAGCTAAAAATTTCAGAATTGCACCGTGCAATGTGGAGATATTACTGTTTGTGCATTTACAATATTCATTGATTTTTGCCATTGAAAAACATGTTTTTCATATACCAGAAATGTTTGAAGCTACTGACTGAATGAAAGGAGCTGGCATCTCACTCTCTTTGAATCTTCTTTATCATGCTAGGATTAGCAGGAAAAAGCAAAAAATTTCAGAATTGCACCTTGCAATGTGGAGATATTACTGTTTGTGCATTTACAATATTCATTGATTTTTGCCATTGAAAAACGTTTTTCATATACCAGAAATGTTTGAAGCTACTGACTGAATGAAAGGAGCTGGCATCTCACTCTCTTTGAATCTTCTTTATCATGCTAGGATTAACAGGAAAAAGCAAAAAATTTCAGAATTGCACCTTGCAATGTGGAGATATTACTGTTTGTGCATTTACAATATTCATTGATTTTTGCCATTGAAAAACATGTTTTTCATATACCAGAAATGTTTGAAGCTACTGACTGAATGAAAGGAGCTGGCATCTCACTCTCTTTGAATCTTCTTTATCATGCTAGGATTAACAGGAAAAAGCTAAAAATTTCAGAATTGCACCGTGCAATGTGGAGATATTACTGTTTGTGCATTTACAATATTCATTGATTTTTGCCATTGAAAAACATGTTTTTCATATACCAGAAATGTTTGAAGCTACTGACTGAATGAAAGGAGCTGGCATCTCACTCTCTTTGAATCTTCTTTATCATGCTAGGATTAGCAGGAAAAAGCAAAAAATTTCAGAATTGCACCTTGCAATGTGGAGATATTACTGTTTGTGCATTTACAATATTCATTGATTTTTGCCATTGAAAAACATGTTTTTCATATACCAGAAATGTTTGAAGCTACTGACTGAATGAAAGGAGCTGGCATCTCACTCTCTTTGAATCTTCTTTATCATGCTAGGATTAACAGGAAAAAGCAAAAAATTTCAGAATTGCACCTTGCAATGTGGAGATATTACTGTTTGTGCATTTACAATATTCATTGATTTTTGCCATTGAAAAACATGTTTTTCATATACCAGAAATGTTTGAAGCTACTGACTGAATGAAAGGAGCTGGCATCTCACTCTCTTTGAATCTTCTTTATCATGCTAGGATTAACAGGAAAAAGCTAAAAATTTCAGAATTGCACCGTGCAATGTGGAGATATTACTGTTTGTGCATTTACAATATTCATTGATTTTTGCCATTGAAAAACATGTTTTTCATATACCAGAAATGTTTGAAGCTACTGACTGAATGAAAGGAGCTGGCATCTCACTCTCTTTGAATCTTCTTTATCATGCTAGGATTAGCAGGAAAAAGCAAAAATTCAGAATTGCACCTTGCAATGTGGAGATATTACTGTTTGTGCATTTACAATATTCATTGATTTTTGCCATTGAAAAACATGTTTTTCATATACCAGAAATGTTTGAAGCTACTGACTGAATGAAAGGAGCTGGCATCTCACTCTCTTTGAATCTTCTTTATCATGCTAGGATTAACAGGAAAAAGCTAAAAATTTCAGAATTGCACCGTGCAATGTGGAGATATTACTGTTTGTGCATTTACAATATTCATTGATTTTTGCCATTGAAAAACATGTTTTTCATATACCAGAAATGTTTGAAGCTACTGACTGAATGAAAGGAGCTGGCATCTCACTCTCTTTGAATCTTCTTTATCATGCTAGGATTAGCAGGAAAAAGCAAAAAATTTCAGAATTGCACCTTGCAATGTGGAGATATTACTGTTTGTGCATTTACAATATTCATTGATTTTTGCCATTGAAAAACATGTTTTTCATATACCAGAAATGTTTGAAGCTACTGACTGAATGAAAGGAGCTGGCATCTCACTCTCTTTGAATCTTCTTTATCATGCTAGGATTAACAGGAAAAAGCTAAAAATTTCAGAATTGCACCGTGCAATGTGGAGATATTACTGTTTGTGCATTTACAATATTCATTGATTTTTGCCATTGAAAAACATGTTTTTCATATACCAGAAATGTTTGAAGCTACTGACTGAATGAAAGGAGCTGGCATCTCACTCTCTTTGAATCTTCTTTATCATGCTAGGATTAACAGGAAAAAGCTAAAAATTTCAGAATTGCACCGTGCAATGTGGAGATATTACTGTTTGTGCATTTACAATATTCATTGATTTTTGCCATTGAAAAACATGTTTTTCATATACCAGAAATGTTTGAAGCTACTGACTGAATGAAAGGAGCTGGCATCTCACTCTCTTTGAATCTTCTTTATCATGCTAGGATTAGCAGGAAAAAGCAAAAAATTTCAGAATTGCACCTTGCAATGTGGAGATATTACTGTTTGTGCATTTACAATATTCATTGATTTTTGCCATTGAAAAACGTTTTTCATATACCAGAAATGTTTGAAGCTACTGACTGAATGAAAGGAGCTGGCATCTCACTCTCTTTGAATCTTCTTTATCATGCTAGGATTAACAGGAAAAAGCAAAAAATTTCAGAATTGCACCTTGCAATGTGGAGATATTACTGTTTGTGCATTTACAATATTCATTGATTTTTGCCATTGAAAAACATGTTTTTCATATACCAGAAATGTTTGAAGCTACTGACTGAATGAAAGGAGCTGGCATCTCACTCTCTTTGAATCTTCTTTATCATGCTAGGATTAACAGGAAAAAGCTAAAAATTTCAGAATTGCACCGTGCAATGTGGAGATATAACTGTTTGTGCATTTACAATATTCATTGATTTTTGCCATTGAAAAACATGTTTTTCATATACCAGAAATGTTTGAAGCTACTGACTGAATGAAAGGATCTGGCATCTCACTCTCTTTGAATCTTCTTTATCATGCTAGGATTAGCAGGAAAAAGCAAAAAATTTCAGAATTGCACCTTGCAATGTGGAGATATTACTGTTTGTGCATTTACAATATTCATTGATTTTTGCCATTGAAAAACATGTTTTTCATATACCAGAAATGTTTGAAGCTACTGACTGAATGAAAGGAGCTGGCATCTCACTCTCTTTGAATCTTCTTTATCATGCTAGGATTAACAGGAAAAAGCTAAAAATTTCAGAATTGCACCGTGCAATGTGGAGATATTACTGTTTGTGCATTTACAATATTCATTAATTTTTGCCATTGAAAAACATGTTTTTCATATACCAGAAATGTTTGAAGCTACTGACTGAATGAAAGGAGCTGGCATCTCACTCTCTTTGAATCTTCTTTATCATGCTAGGATTAGCAGGAAAAAGCAAAAAATTTCAGAATTGCACCTTGCAATGTGGAGATATTACTGTTTGTGCATTTACAATATTCATTGATTTTTGCCATTGAAAAACGTTTTTCATATACCAGAAATGTTTGAAGCTACTGACTGAATGAAAGGAGCTGGCATCTCACTCTCTTTGAATCTTCTTTATCATGCTAGGATTAACAGGAAAAAGCAAAAAATTTCAGAATTGCACCTTGCAATGTGGAGATATTACTGTTTGTGCATTTACAATATTCATTGATTTTTGCCATTGAAAAACATGTTTTTTATATACCAGAAATGTTTGAAGCTACTGACTGAATGAAAGGAGCTGGCATCTCACTCTCTTTGAATCTTCTTTATCATGCTAGGATTAACAGGAAAAAGCTAAAAATTTCAGAATTGCACCGTGCAATGTGGAGATATTACTGTTTGTGCATTTACAATATTCATTGATTTTTGCCATTGAAAAACATGTTTTTCATATACCAGAAATGTTTGAAGCTACTGACTGAATGAAAGGAGCTGGCATCTCACTCTCTTTGAATCTTCTTTATCATGCTAGGATTAGCAGGAAAAAGCAAAAAATTTCAGAATTGCACCTTGCAATGTGGAGATATTACTGTTTGTGCATTTACAATATTCATTGATTTTTGCCATTGAAAAACATGTTTTTCATATACCAGAAATGTTTGAAGCTACTGACTGAATGAAAGGAGCTGGCATCTCACTCTCTTTGAATCTTCTTTATCATGCTAGGATTAACAGGAAAAAGCAAAAAATTTCAGAATTGCACCTTGCAATGTGGAGATATTACTGTTTGTGCATTTACAATATTCATTGATTTTTGCCATTGAAAAACATGTTTTTCATATACCAGAAATGTTTGAAGCTACTGACTGAATGAAAGGAGCTGGCATCTCACTCTCTTTGAATCTTCTTTATCATGCTAGGATTAACAGGAAAAAGCTAAAAATTTCAGAATTGCACCGTGCAATGTGGAGATATTACTGTTTGTGCATTTACAATATTCATTGATTTTTGCCATTGAAAAACATGTTTTTCATATACCAGAAATGTTTGAAGCTACTGACTGAATGAAAGGAGCTGGCATCTCACTCTCTTTGAATCTTCTTTATCATGCTAGGATTAGCAGGAAAAAGCAAAAAATTTCAGAATTGCACCTTGCAATGTGGAGATATTACTGTTTGTGCATTTACAATATTCATTGATTTTTGCCATTGAAAAACATGTTTTTCATATACCAGAAATGTTTGAAGCTACTGACTGAATGAAAGGAGCTGGCATCTCACTCTCTTTGAATCTTCTTTATCATGCTAGGATTAACAGGAAAAAGCTAAAAATTTCAGAATTGCACCGTGCAATGTGGAGATATTACTGTTTGTGCATTTACAATATTCATTGATTTTTGCCATTGAAAAACATGTTTTTCATATACCAGAAATGTTTGAAGCTACTGACTGAATGAAAGGAGCTGGCATCTCACTCTCTTTGAATCTTCTATATCATGCTAGGATTAGCAGGAAAAAGCAAAAAATTTCAGAATTGCACCTTGCAATGTGGAGATATTACTGTTTGTGCATTTACAATATTCATTGATTTTTGCCATTGAAAAACGTTTTTCATATACCAGAAATGTTTGAAGCTACTGACTGAATGAAAGGAGCTGGCATCTCACTCTCTTTGAATCTTCTTTATCATGCTAGGATTAACAGGAAAAAGCAAAAAATTTCAGAATTGCACCTTGCAATGTGGAGATATTACTGTTTGTGCATTTACAATATTCATTGATTTTTGCCATTGAAAAACATGTTTTTCATATACCAGAAATGTTTGAAGCTACTGACTGAATGAAAGGAGCTGGCATCTCACTCTCTTTGAATCTTCTTTATCATGCTAGGATTAACAGGAAAAAGCTAAAAATTTCAGAATTGCACCGTGCAATGTGGAGATATTACTGTTTGTGCATTTACAATATTCATTGATTTTTGCCATTGAAAAACATGTTTTTCATATACCAGAAATGTTTGAAGCTACTGACTGAATGAAAGGAGCTGGCATCTCACTCTCTTTGAATCTTCTTTATCATGCTAGGATTAGCAGGAAAAAGCAAAAAATTTCAGAATTGCACCTTGCAATGTGGAGATATTACTGTTTGTGCATTTACAATATTCATTGATTTTTGCCATTGAAAAACATGTTTTTCATATACCAGAAATGTTTGAAGCTACTGACTGAATGAAAGGAGCTGGCATCTCACTCTCTTTGAATCTTCTTTATCATGCTAGGATTAACAGGAAAAAGCAAAAAATTTCAGAATTGCACCTTGCAATGTGGAGATATTACTGTTTGTGCATTTACAATATTCATTGATTTTTGCCATTGAAAAACATGTTTTTCATATACCAGAAATGTTTGAAGCTACTGACTGAATGAAAGGAGCTGGCATCTCACTCTCTTTGAATCTTCTTTATCATGCTAGGATTAACAGGAAAAAGCTAAAAATTTCAGAATTGCACCGTGCAATGTGGAGATATTACTGTTTGTGCATTTACAATATTCATTGATTTTTGCCATTGAAAAACATGTTTTTCATATACCAGAAATGTTTGAAGCTACTGACTGAATGAAAGGAGCTGGCATCTCACTCTCTTTGAATCTTCTTTATCATGCTAGGATTAGCAGGAAAAAGCAAAAAATTTCAGAATTGCACCTTGCAATGTGGAGATATTACTGTTTGTGCATTTACAATATTCATTGATTTTTGCCATTGAAAAACATGTTTTTCATATACCAGAAATGTTTGAAGCTACTGACTGAATGAAAGGAGCTGGCATCTCACTCTCTTTGAATCTTCTTTATCATGCTAGGATTAACAGGAAAAAGCTAAAAATTTCAGAATTGCACCGTGCAATGTGGAGATATTACTGTTTGTGCATTTACAATATTCATTGATTTTTGCCATTGAAAAACATGTTTTTCATATACCAGAAATGTTTGAAGCTACTGACTGAATGAAAGGAGCTGGCATCTCACTCTCTTTGAATCTTCTTTATCATGCTAGGATTAGCAGGAAAAAGCAAAAAATTTCAGAATTGCACCTTGCAATGTGGAGATATTACTGTTTGTGCATTTACAATATTCATTGATTTTTGCCATTGAAAAACGTTTTTCATATACCAGAAATGTTTGAAGCTACTGACTGAATGAAAGGAGCTGGCATCTCACTCTCTTTGAATCTTCTTTATCATGCTAGGATTAGCAGGAAAAAGCAAAAAATTTCAGAATTGCACCTTGCAATGTGGAGATATTACTGTTTGTGCATTTACAATATTCATTGATTTTTGCCATTGAAAAACATGTTTTTCATATACCAGAAATGTTTGAAGCTACTGACTGAATGAAAGGAGCTGGCATCTCACTCTCTTTGAATCTTCTTTATCATGCTAGGATTAACAGGAAAAAGCTAAAAATTTCAGAATTGCACCGTGCAATGTGGAGATATTACTGTTTGTGCATTTACAATATTCATTGATTTTTGCCATTGAAAAACATGTTTTTCATATACCAGAAATGTTTGAAGCTACTGACTGAATGAAAGGAGCTGGCATCTCACTCTCTTTGAATCTTCTTTATCATGCTAGGATTAGCAGGAAAAAGCAAAAAATTTCAGAATTGCACCTTGCAATGTGGAGATATTACTGTTTGTGCATTTACAATATTCATTGATTTTTGCCATTGAAAAACATGTTTTTCATATACCAGAAATGTTAGAAGCTACTGACTGAATGAAAGGAGCTGGCATCTCACTCTCTTTGAATCTTCTTTATCATGCTAGGATTAACAGGAAAAAGCTAAAAATTTCAGAATTGCACCGTGCAATGTGGAGATATTACTGTTTGTGCATTTACAATATTCATTGATTTTTGCCATTGAAAAACATGTTTTTCATATACCAGAAATGTTTGAAGCTACTGACTGAATGAAAGGAGCTGGCATCTCACTCTCTTTGAATCTTCTTTATCATGCTAGGATTAACAGGAAAAAGCTAAAAATTTCAGAATTGCACCATGCAATGTGGAGATATTACTGTTTGTGCATTTACAATATTCATTAATTTTTGCCATTGAAAAACATGTTTTTCATATACCAGAAATGTTTGAAGCTACTGACTGAATGAAAGGAGCTGGCATCTCACTCTCTTTGAATCTTCTTTATCATGCTAGGATTAGCAGGAAAAAGCAAAAAATTTCAGAATTGCACCTTGCAATGTGGAGATATTACTGTTTGTGCATTTACAATATTCATTGATTTTTGCCATTGAAAAACGTTTTTCATATACCAGAAATGTTTGAAGCTACTGACTGAATGAAAGGAGCTGGCATCTCACTCTCTTTGAATCTTCTTTATCATGCTAGGATTAACAGGAAAAAGCAAAAAATTTCAGAATTGCACCTTGCAATGTGGAGATATTACTGTTTGTGCATTTACAATATTCATTGATTTTTGCCATTGAAAAACATGTTTTTTATATACCAGAAATGTTTGAAGCTACTGACTGAATGAAAGGAGCTGGCATCTCACTCTCTTTGAATCTTCTTTATCATGCTAGGATTAACAGGAAAAAGCTAAAAATTTCAGAATTGCACCGTGCAATGTGGAGATATTACTGTTTGTGCATTTACAATATTCATTGATTTTTGCCATTGAAAAACATGTTTTTCATATACCAGAAATGTTTGAAGCTACTGACTGAATGAAAGGAGCTGGCATCTCACTCTCTTTGAATCTTCTTTATCATGCTAGGATTAGCAGGAAAAAGCAAAAAATTTCAGAATTGCACCTTGCAATGTGGAGATATTACTGTTTGTGCATTTACAATATTCATTGATTTTTGCCATTGAAAAACATGTTTTTCATATACCAGAAATGTTTGAAGCTACTGACTGAATGAAAGGAGCTGGCATCTCACTCTCTTTGAATCTTCTTTATCATGCTAGGATTAACAGGAAAAAGCAAAAAATTTCAGAATTGCACCTTGCAATGTGGAGATATTACTGTTTGTGCATTTACAATATTCATTGATTTTTGCCATTGAAAAACGTTTTTCATATACCAGAAATGTTTTAAGCTACTGACTGAATGAAAGGAGCTGGCATCTCACTCTCTTTGAATCTTCTTTATCATGCTAGGATTAACAGGAAAAAGCTAAAAATTTCAGAATTGCACCGTGCAATGTGGAGATATTACTGTTTGTGCATTTACAATATTCATTGATTTTTGCCATTGAAAAACATGTTTTTCATATACCAGAAATGTTTGAAGCTACTGACTGAATGAAAGGAGCTGGCATCTCACTCTCTTTGAATCTTCTTTATCATGCTAGGATTAGCAGGAAAAAGCAAAAAATTTCAGAATTGCACCTTGCAATGTGGAGATATTACTGTTTGTGCATTTACAATATTCATTGATTTTTGCCATTGAAAAACATGTTTTTCATATACCAGAAATGTTTGAAGCTACTGACTGAATGAAAGGAGCTGGCATCTCACTCTCTTTGAATCTTCTTTATCATGCTAGGATTAACAGGAAAAAGCTAAAAATTTCAGAATTGCACCGTGCAATGTGGAGATATTACTGTTTGTGCATTTACAATATTCATTGATTTTTGCCATTGAAAAACATGTTTTTCATATACCAGAAATGTTTGAAGCTACTGACTGAATGAAAGGAGCTGGCATCTCACTCTCTTTGAATCTTCTTTATCATGCTAGGATTAGCAGGAAAAAGCAAAAAATTTCAGAATTGCACCTTGCAATGTGGAGATATTACTGTTTGTGCATTTACAATATTCATTGATTTTTGCCATTGAAAAACGTTTTTCATATACCAGAAATGTTTGAAGCTACTGACTGAATGAAAGGAGCTGGCATCTCACTCTCTTTGAATCTTCTTTATCATGCTAGGATTAACAGGAAAAAGCAAAAAATTTCAGAATTGCACCTTGCAATGTGGAGATATTACTGTTTGTGCATTTACAATATTCATTGATTTTTGCCATTGAAAAACATGTTTTTCATATACCAGAAATGTTTGAAGCTACTGACTGAATGAAAGGAGCTGGCATCTCACTCTCTTTGAATCTTCTTTATCATGCTAGGATTAACAGGAAAAAGCTAAAAATTTCAGAATTGCACCGTGCAATGTGGAGATATTACTGTTTGTGCATTTACAATATTCATTGATTTTTGCCATTGAAAAACATGTTTTTCATATACCAGAAATATTTGAAGCTACTGACTGAATGAAAGGAGCTGGCATCTCACTCTCTTTGAATCTTCTTTATCATGCTAGGATTAGCAGGAAAAAGCAAAAAATTTCAGAATTGCACCTTGCAATGTGGAGATATTACTGTTTGTGCATTTACAATATTCATTGATTTTTGCCATTGAAAAACATGTTTTTCATATACCAGAAATGTTTGAAGCTACTGACTGAATGAAAGGAGCTGGCATCTCACTCTCTTTGAATCTTCTTTATCATGCTAGGATTAACAGGAAAAAGCAAAAAATTTCAGAATTGCACCTTGCAATGTGGAGATATTACTGTTTGTGCATTTACAATATTCATTGATTTTTGCCATTGAAAAACATGTTTTTCATATACCAGAAATGTTTGAAGCTACTGACTGAATGAAAGGAGCTGGCATCTCACTCTCTTTGAATCTTCTTTATCATGCTAGGATTAACAGGAAAAAGCTAAAAATTTCAGAATTGCACCGTGCAATGTGGAGATATTACTGTTTGTGCATTTACAATATTCATTGATTTTTGCCATTGAAAAACATGTTTTTCATATACCAGAAATGTTTGAAGCTACTGACTGAATGAAAGGAGCTGGCATCTCACTCTCTTTGAATCTTCTTTATCATGCTAGGATTAGCAGGAAAAAGCAAAAAATTTCAGAATTGCACCTTGCAATGTGGAGATATTACTGTTTGTGCATTTACAATATTCATTGATTTTTGCCATTGAAAAACGTTTTTCATATACCAGAAATGTTTGAAGCTACTGACTGAATGAAAGGAGCTGGCATCTCACTCTCTTTGAATCTTCTTTATCATGCTAGGATTAGCAGGAAAAAGCAAAAAATTTCAGAATTGCACCTTGCAATGTGGAGATATTACTGTTTGTGCATTTACAATATTCATTGATTTTTGCCATTGAAAAACATGTTTTTCATATACCAGAAATGTTTGAAGCTACTGACTGAATGAAAGGAGCTGGCATCTCACTCTCTTTGAATCTTCTTTATCATGCTAGGATTAACAGGAAAAAGCTAAAAATTTCAGAATTGCACCGTGCAATGTGGAGATATTACTGTTTGTGCATTTACAATATTCATTGATTTTTGCCATTGAAAAACATGTTTTTCATATACCAGAAATGTTTGAAGCTACTGACTGAATGAAAGGAGCTGGCATCTCACTCTCTTTGAATCTTCTTTATCATGCTAGGATTAGCAGGAAAAAGCAAAAAATTTCAGAATTGCACCTTGCAATGTGGAGATATTACTGTTTGTGCATTTACAATATTCATTGATTTTTGCCATTGAAAAACATGTTTTTCATATACCAGAAATGTTTGAAGCTACTGACTGAATGAAAGGAGCTGGCATCTCACTCTCTTTGAATCTTCTTTATCATGCTAGGATTAACAGGAAAAAGCTAAAAATTTCAGAATTGCACCGTGCAATGTGGAGATATTACTGTTTGTGCATTTACAATATTCATTGATTTTTGCCATTGAAAAACATGTTTTTCATATACCAGAAATGTTTGAAGCTACTGACTGAATGAAAGGAGCTGGCATCTCACTCTCTTTGAATCTTCTTTATCATGCTAGGATTAACAGGAAAAAGCTAAAAATTTCAGAATTGCACCGTGCAATGTGGAGATATTACTGTTTGTGCATTTACAATATTCATTGATTTTTGCCATTGAAAAACATGTTTTTCATATACCAGAAATGTTTGAAGCTACTGACTGAATGAAAGGAGCTGGCATCTCACTCTCTTTGAATCTTCTTTATCATGCTATTATTAGCAGGAAAAAGCAAAAAATTTCAGAATTGCACCTTGCAATGTGGAGATATTACTGTTTGTGCATTTACAATATTCATTGATTTTTGCCATTGAAAAACGTTTTTCATATACCAGAAATGTTTGAAGCTACTGACTGAATGAAAGGAGCTGGCATCTCACTCTCTTTGAATCTTCTTTATCATGCTAGGATTAACAGGAAAAAGCAAAAAATTTCAGAATTGCACCTTGCAATGTGGAGATATTACTGTTTGTGCATTTACAATATTCATTGATTTTTGCCATTGAAAAACATGTTTTTCATATACCAGAAATGTTTGAAGCTACTGACTGAATGAAAGGAGCTGGCATCTCACTCTCTTTGAATCTTCTTTATCATGCTAGGATTAACAGGAAAAAGCTAAAAATTTCAGAATTGCACCGTGCAATGTGGAGATATAACTGTTTGTGCATTTACAATATTCATTGATTTTTGCCATTGAAAAACATGTTTTTCATATACCAGAAATGTTTGAAGCTACTGACTGAATGAAAGGAGCTGGCATCTCACTCTCTTTGAATCTTCTTTATCATGCTAGGATTAGCAGGAAAAAGCAAAAAATTTCAGAATTGCACCTTGCAATGTGGAGATATTACTGTTTGTGCATTTACAATATTCATTGATTTTTGCCATTGAAAAACATGTTTTTCATATACCAGAAATGTTTGAAGCTACTGACTGAATGAAAGGAGCTGGCATCTCACTCTCTTTGAATCTTCTTTATCATGCTAGGATTAACAGGAAAAAGCTAAAAATTTCAGAATTGCACCGTGCAATGTGGAGATATTACTGTTTGTGCATTTACAATATTCATTAATTTTTGCCATTGAAAAACATGTTTTTCATATACCAGAAATGTTTGAAGCTACTGACTGAATGAAAGGAGCTGGCATCTCACTCTCTTTGAATCTTCTTTATCATGCTAGGATTAGCAGGAAAAAGCAAAAAATTTCAGAATTGCACCTTGCAATGTGGAGATATTACTGTTTGTGCATTTACAATATTCATTGATTTTTGCCATTGAAAAACGTTTTTCATATACCAGAAATGTTTGAAGCTACTGACTGAATGAAAGGAGCTGGCATCTCACTCTCTTTGAATCTTCTTTATCATGCTAGGATTAACAGGAAAAAGCAAAAAATTTCAGAATTGCACCTTGCAATGTGGAGATATTACTGTTTGTGTATTTACAATATTCATTGATTTTTGCCATTGAAAAACATGTTTTTTATATACCAGAAATGTTTGAAGCTACTGACTGAATGAAAGGAGCTGGCATCTCACTCTCTTTGAATCTTCTTTATCATGCTAGGATTAGCAGGAAAAAGCAAAAAATTTCAGAATTGCACCTTGCAATGTGGAGATATTACTGTTTGTGCATTTACAATATTCATTGATTTTTGCCATTGAAAAACATGTTTTTCATATACCAGAAATGTTTGAAGCTACTGACTGAATGAAAGGAGCTGGCATCTCACTCTCTTTGAATCTTCTTTATCATGCTAGGATTAGCAGGAAAAAGCAAAAAATTTCAGAATTGCACCTTGCAATGTGGAGATATTACTGTTTGTGCATTTACAATATTCATTGATTTTTGCCATTGAAAAACATGTTTTTCATATACCAGAAATGTTTGAAGCTACTGACTGAATGAAAGGAGCTGGCATCTCACTCTCTTTGAATCTTCTTTATCATGCTAGGATTAACAGGAAAAAGCAAAAAATTTCAGAATTGCACCTTGCAATGTGGAGATATTACTGTTTGTGCATTTACAATATTCATTGATTTTTGCCATTGAAAAACATGTTTTTCATATACCAGAAATGTTTGAAGCTACTGACTGAATGAAAGGAGCTGGCATCTCACTCTCTTTGAATCTTCTTTATCATGCTAGGATTAACAGGAAAAAGCTAAAAATTTCAGAATTGCACCGTGCAATGTGGAGATATTACTGTTTGTGCATTTACAATATTCATTGATTTTTGCCATTGAAAAACATGTTTTTCATATACCAGAAATGTTTGAAGCTACTGACTGAATGAAAGGAGCTGGCATCTCACTCTCTTTGAATCTTCTTTATCATGCTAGGATTAGCAGGAAAAAGCAAAAAATTTCAGAATTGCACCTTGCAATGTGGAGATATTACTGTTTGTGCATTTACAATATTCATTGATTTTTGCCATTGAAAAACATGTTTTTCATATACCAGAAATGTTTGAAGCTACTGACTGAATGAAAGGAGCTGGCATCTCACTCTCTTTGAATCTTCTTTATCATGCTAGGATTAACAGGAAAAAGCTAAAAATTTCAGAATTGCACCGTGCAATGTGGAGATATTACTGTTTGTGCATTTACAATATTCATTGATTTTTGCCATTGAAAAACATGTTTTTCATATACCAGAAATGTTTGAAGCTACTGACTGAATGAAAGGAGCTGGCATCTCACTCTCTTTGAATCTTCTTTATCATGCTAGGATTAGCAGGAAAAAGCAAAAAATTTCAGAATTGCACCTTGCAATGTGGAGATATTACTGTTTGTGCATTTACAATTTTCATTGATTTTTGCCATTGAAAAACGTTTTTCATATACCAGAAATGTTTGAAGCTACTGACTGAATGAAAGGAGCTGGCATCTCACTCTCTTTGAATCTTCTTTATCATGCTAGGATTAACAGGAAAAAGCAAAAAATTTCAGAATTGCACCTTGCAATGTGGAGATATTACTGTTTGTGCATTTACAATATTCATTGATTTTTGCCATTGAAAAACATGTTTTTCATATACCAGAAATGTTTGAAGCTACTGACTGAATGAAAGGAGCTGGCATCTCACTCTCTTTGAATCTTCTTTATCATGCTAGGATTAACAGGAAAAAGCTAAAAATTTCAGAATTGCACCGTGCAATGTGGAGATATTACTGTTTGTGCATTTACAATATTCATTGATTTTTGCCATTGAAAAACATGTTTTTCATATACCAGAAATGTTTGAAGCTACTGACTGAATGAAAGGAGCTGGCATCTCACTCTCTTTGAATCTTCTTTATCATGCTAGGATTAGCAGGAAAAAGCAAAAAATTTCAGAATTGCACCTTGCAATGTGGAGATATTACTGTTTGTGCATTTACAATATTCATTGATTTTTGCCATTGAAAAACATGTTTTTCATATACCAGAAATGTTTGAAGCTACTGACTGAATGAAAGGAGCTGGCATCTCACTCTCTTTGAATCTTCTTTATCATGCTAGGAATAACAGGAAAAAGCAAAAAATTTCAGAATTGCACCTTGCAATGTGGAGATATTACTGTTTGTGCATTTACAATATTCATTGATTTTTGCCATTGAAAAACATGTTTTTCATATACCAGAAATGTTTGAAGCTACTGACTGAATGAAAGGAGCTGGCATCTCACTCTCTTTGAATCTTCTTTATCATGCTAGGATTAACAGGAAAAAGCTAAAAATTTCAGAATTGCACCGTGCAATGTGGAGATATTACTGTTTGTGCATTTACAATATTCATTGATTTTTGCCATTGAAAAACATGTTTTTCATATACCAGAAATGTTTGAAGCTACTGACTGAATGAAAGGAGCTGGCATCTCACTCTCTTTGAATCTTCTTTATCATGCTAGGATTAGCAGGAAAAAGCAAAAAATTTCAGAATTGCACCTTGCAATGTGGAGATATTACTGTTTGTGCATTTACAATATTCATTGATTTTTGCCATTGAAAAACATGTTTTTCATATACCAGAAATGTTTGAAGCTACTGACTGAATGAAAGGAGCTGGCATCTCACTCTCTTTGAATCTTCTTTATCATGCTAGGATTAACAGGAAAAAGCTAAAAATTTCAGAATTGCACCGTGCAATGTGGAGATATTACTGTTTGTGCATTTACAATATTCATTGATTTTTGCCATTGAAAAACATGTTTTTCATATACCAGAAATGTTTGAAGCTACTGACTGAATGAAAGGAGCTGGCATCTCACTCTCTTTGAATCTTCTTTATCATGCTAGGATTAGCAGGAAAAAGCAAAAAATTTCAGAATTGCACCTTGCAATGTGGAGATATTACTGTTTGTGCATTTACAATATTCATTGATTTTTGCCATTGAAAAACGTTTTTCATATACCAGAAATGTTTGAAGCTACTGACTGAATGAAAGGAGCTGGCATCTCACTCTCTTTGAATCTTCTTTATCATGCTAGGATTAGCAGGAAAAAGCAAAAAATTTCAGAATTGCACCTTGCAATGTGGAGATATTACTGTTTGTGCATTTACAATATTCATTGATTTTTGCCATTGAAAAACATGTTTTTCATATACCAGAAATGTTTGAAGCTACTGACTGAATGAAAGGAGCTGGCATCTCACTCTCTTTGAATCTTCTTTATCATGCTAGGATTAACAGGAAAAAGCTAAAAATTTCAGAATTGCACCGTGCAATGTGGAGATATTACTGTTTGTGCATTTACAATATTCATTGATTTTTGCCATTGAAAAACATGTTTTTCATATACCAGAAATGTTTGAAGCTACTGACTGAATGAAAGGAGCTGGCATCTCACTCTCTTTGAATCTTCTTTATCATGCTAGGATTAGCAGGAAAAAGCAAAAAATTTCAGAATTGCACCTTGCAATGTGGAGATATTGCTGTTTGTGCATTTACAATATTCATTGATTTTTGCCATTGAAAAACATGTTTTTCATATACCAGAAATGTTTGAAGCTACTGACTGAATGAAAGGAGCTGGCATCTCACTCTCTTTGAATCTTCTTTATCATGCTAGGATTAACAGGAAAAAGCTAAAAATTTCAGAATTGCACCGTGCAATGTGGAGATATTACTGTTTGTGCATTTACAATATTCATTGATTTTTGCCATTGAAAAACATGTTTTTCATATACCAGAAATGTTTGAAGCTACTGACTGAATGAAAGGAGCTGGCATCTCACTCTCTTTGAATCTTCTTTATCATGCTAGGATTAACAGGAAAAAGCTAAAAATTTCAGAATTGCACCGTGCAATGTGGAGATATTACTGTTTGTGCATTTACAATATTCATTGATTTTTGCCATTGAAAAACATGTTTTTCATATACCAGAAATGTTTGAAGCTACTGACTGAATGAAAGGAGCTGGCATCTCACTCTCTTTGAATCTTCTTTATCATGCTAGGATTAGCAGGAAAAAGCAAAAAATTTCAGAATTGCACCTTGCAATGTGGAGATATTACTGTTTGTGCATTTACAATATTCATTGATTTTTGCCATTGAAAAACGTTTTTCATATACCAGAAATGTTTGAAGCTACTGACTGAATGAAAGGAGCTGGCATCTCACTCTCTTTGAATCTTCTTTATCATGCTAGGATTAACAGGAAAAAGCAAAAAATTTCAGAATTGCACCTTGCAATGTGGAGATATTACTGTTTGTGCATTTACAATATTCATTGACTTTTGCCATTGAAAAACATGTTTTTCATATACCAGAAATGTTTGAAGCTACTGACTGAATGAAAGGAGCTGGCATCTCACTCTCTTTGAATCTTCTTTATCATGCTAGGATTAACAGGAAAAAGCTAAAAATTTCAGAATTGCACCGTGCAATGTGGAGATATAACTGTTTGTGCATTTACAATATTCATTGATTTTTGCCATTGAAAAACATGTTTTTCATATACCAGAAATGTTTGAAGCTACTGACTGAATGAAAGGAGCTGGCATCTCACTCTCTTTGAATCTTCTTTATCATGCTAGGATTAGCAGGAAAAAGCAAAAAATTTCAGAATTGCACCTTGCAATGTGGAGATATTACTGTTTGTGCATTTACAATATTCATTGATTTTTGCCATTGAAAAACATGTTTTTCATATACCAGAAATGTTTGAAGCTACTGACTGAATGAAAGGAGCTGGCATCTCACTCTCTTTGAATCTTCTTTATCATGCTAGGATTAACAGGAAAAAGCTAAAAATTTCAGAATTGCACCGTGCAATGTGGAGATATTACTGTTTGTGCATTTACAATATTCATTGATTTTTGCCATTGAAAAACATGTTTTTCATATACCAGAAATGTTTGAAGCTACTGACTGAATGAAAGGAGCTGGCATCTCACTCTCTTTGAATCTTCTTTATCATGCTAGGATTAGCAGGAAAAAGCAAAAAATTTCAGAATTGCACCTTGCAATGTGGAGATATTGCTGTTTGTGCATTTACAAAATTCATTGATTTTTGCCATTGAAAAACATGTTTTTCATATACCAGAAATGTTTGAAGCTACTGACTGAATGAAAGGAGCTGGCATCTCACTCTCTTTGAATCTTCTTTATCATGCTAGGATTAACAGGAAAAAGCTAAAAATTTCAGAATTGCACCGTGCAATGTGGAGATATTACTGTTTGTGCATTTACAATATTCATTGATTTTTGCCATTGAAAAACATGTTTTTCATATACCAGAAATGTTTGAAGCTACTGACTGAATGAAAGGAGCTGGCATCTCACTCTCTTTGAATCTTCTTTATCATGCTAGGATTAACAGGAAAAAGCTAAACATTTCAGAATTGCACCGTGCAATGTGGAGATATTACTGTTTGTGCATTTACAATATTCATTGATTTTTGCCATTGAAAAACATGTTTTTCATATACCAGAAATGTTTGAAGCTACTGACTGAATGAAAGGAGCTGGCATCTCACTCTCTTTGAATCTTCTTTATCATGCTAGGATTAGCAGGAAAAAGCAAAAAGTTTCAGAATTGCACCTTGCAATGTGGAGATATTACTGTTTGTGCATTTACAATATTCATTGATTTTTGCCATTGAAAAACATGTTTTTCATATACCAAAAATGTTTGAAGCTACTGACTGAATGAAAGGAGCTGGCATCTCACTCTCTTTGAATCTTCTTTATCATGCTAGGATTAACAGGAAAAAGCAAAAAATTTCAGAATTGCACCTTGCAATGTGGAGATATTACTGTTTGTGCATTTACAATATTCATTGATTTTTGCCATTGAAAAACATGTTTTTCATATACCAGAAATGTTTGAAGCTACTGACTGAATGAAAGGAGCTGGCATCTCACTCTCTTTGAATCTTCTTTATCATGCTAGGATTAACAGGAAAAAGCTAAAAATTTCAGAATTGCACCGTGCAATGTGGAGATATTACTGTTTGTGCATTTACAATATTCATTGATTTTTGCCATTGAAAAACATGTTTTTCATATACCAGAAATGTTTGAAGCTACTGACTGAATGAAAGGAGCTGGCATCTCACTCTCTTTGAATCTTCTTTATCATGCTAGGATTAGCAGGAAAAAGCAAAAAATTTCAGAATTGCACCTTGCAATGTGGAGATATTACTGTTTGTGCATTTACAATATTCATTGATTTTTGCCATTGAAAAACATGTTTTTCATATACCAGAAATGTTTGAAGCTACTGACTGAATGAAAGGAGCTGGCATCTCACTCTCTTTGAATCTTCTTTATCATGCTAGGATTAACAGGAAAAAGCTAAAAATTTCAGAATTGCACCGTGCAATGTGGAGATATTACTGTTTGTGCATTTACAATATTCATTGATTTTTGCCATTGAAAAACATGTTTTTCATATACCAGAAATGTTTGAAGCTACTGACTGAATGAAAGGAGCTGGCATCTCACTCTCTTTGAATCTTCTTTATCATGCTAGGATTAGCAGGAAAAAGCAAAAAATTTCAGAATTGCACCTTGCAATGTGGAGATATTACTGTTTGTGCATTTACAATATTCATTGATTTTTGCCATTGAAAAACGTTTTTCATATACCAGAAATGTTTGAAGCTACTGACTGAATGAAAGGAGCTGGCATCTCACTCTCTTTGAATCTTCTTTATCATGCTAGGATTAACAGGAAAAAGCAAAAAATTTCAGAATTGCACCTTGCAATGTGGAGATATTACTGTTTGTGCATTTACAATATTCATTGATTTTTGCCATTGAAAAACATGTTTTTCATATACCAGAAATGTTTGAAGCTACTGACTGAATGAAAGGAGCTGGCATCTCACTCTCTTTGAATCTTCTTTATCATGCTAGGATTAACAGGAAAAAGCAAAAAATTTCAGAATTGCACCTTGCAATGTGGAGATATTACTGTTTGTGCATTTACAATATTCATTGATTTTTGCCATTGAAAAACATGTTTTTCATATACCAGAAATGTTTGAAGCTACTGACTGAATGAAAGGAGCTGGCATCTCACTCTCTTTGAATCTTCTTTATCATGCTAGGATTAACAGGAAAAAGCTAAAAATTTCAGAATTGCACCGTGCAATGTGGAGATATTACTGTTTGTGCATTTACAATATTCATTGATTTTTGCCATTGAAAAACATGTTTTTCATATACCAGAAATGTTTGAAGCTACTGACTGAATGAAAGGAGCTGGCATCTCACTCTCTTTGAATCTTCTTTATCATGCTAGGATTAGCAGGAAAAAGCAAAAAATTTCAGAATTGCACCTTGCAATGTGGAGATATTACTGTTTGTGCATTTACAATATTCATTGATTTTTGCCATTGAAAAACATGTTTTTCATATACCAGAAATGTTTGAAGCTACTGACTGAATGAAAGGAGCTGGCATCTCACTCTCTTTGAATCTTCTTTATCATGCTAGGATTAACAGGAAAAAGCTAAAAATTTCAGAATTGCACCGTGCAATGTGGAGATATTACTGTTTGTGCATTTACAATATTCATTGATTTCTGCCATTGAAAAACATGTTTTTCATATACCAGAAATGTTTGAAGCTACTGACTGAATGAAAGGAGCTGGCATCTCACTCTCTTTGAATCTTCTTTATCATGCTAGGATTAGCAGGAAAAAGCAAAAAATTTCAGAATTGCACCTTGCAATGTGGAGATATTACTGTTTGTGCATTTACAATATTCATTGATTTTTGCCATTGAAAAACATGTTTTTCATATACCAGAAATGTTTGAAGCTACTGACTGAATGAAAGGAGCTGGCATCTCACTCTCTTTGAATCTTCTTTATCATGCTAGGATTAACAGGAAAAAGCAAAAAATTTCAGAATTGCACCTTGCAATGTGGAGATATTACTGTTTGTGCATTTACAATATTCATTGATTTTTGCCATTGAAAAACATGTTTTTCATATACCAGAAATGTTTGAAGCTACTGACTGAATGAAAGGAGCTGGCATCTCACTCTCTTTGAATCTTCTTTATCATGCTAGGATTAACAGGAAAAAGCTAAAAATTTCAGAATTGCACCGTGCAATGTGGAGATATTACTGTTTGTGCATTTACAATATTCATTGATTTTTGCCATTGAAAAACATGTTTTTCATATACCAGAAATGTTTGAAGCTACTGACTGAATGAAAGGAGCTGGCATCTCACTCTCTTTGAATCTTCTTTATCATGCTAGGATTAGCAGGAAAAAGCAAAAAATTTCAGAATTGCACCTTGCAATGTGGAGATATTACTGTTTGTGCATTTACAATATTCATTGATTTTTGCCATTGAAAAACATGTTTTTCATATACCAGAAATGTTTGAAGCTACTGACTGAATGAAAGGAGCTGGCATCTCACTCTCTTTGAATCTTCTTTATCATGCTAGGATTAACAGGAAAAAGCTAAAAATTTCAGAATTGCACCGTGCAATGTGGAGATATTACTGTTTGTGCATTTACAATATTCATTGATTTCTGCCATTGAAAAACATGTTTTTCATATACCAGAAATGTTTGAAGCTACTGACTGAATGAAAGGAGCTGGCATCTCACTCTCTTTGAATCTTCTTTATCATGCTAGGATTAGCAGGAAAAAGCAAAAAATTTCAGAATTGCACCTTGCAATGTGGAGATATTACTGTTTGTGCATTTACAATATTCATTGATTTTTGCCATTGAAAAACATGTTTTTCATATAACAGAAATGTTTGAAGCTACTGACTGAATGAAAGGAGCTGGCATCTCACTCTCTTTGAATCTTCTTTATCATGCTAGGATTAACAGGAAAAAGCTAAAAATTTCAGAATTGCACCGTGCAATGTGGAGATATTACTGTTTGTGCATTTACAATATTCATTGATTTTTGCCATTGAAAAACATGTTTTTCATATACCAGAAATGTTTGAAGCTACTGACTGAATGAAAGGAGCTGGCATCTCACTCTCTTTGAATCTTCTTTATCATGCTAGGATTAGCAGGAAAAAGCAAAAAATTTCAGAATTGCACCTTGCAATGTGGAGATATTACTGTTTGTGCATTTACAATATTCATTGATTTTTGCCATTGAAAAACGTTTTTCATATACCAGAAATGTTTGAAGCTACTGACTGAATGAAAGGAGCTTGGCATCTCACTCTCTTTGAATCTTCTTTATCATGCTAGGATTAACAGGAAAAAGCAAAAAATTTCAGAATTGCACCTTGCAATGTGGAGATATTACTGTTTGTGCATTTACAATATTCATTGATTTTTGCCATTGAAAAACATGTTTTTCATATACCAGAAATGTTTGAAGCTACTGACTGAATGAAAGGAGCTGGCATCTCACTCTCTTTGAATCTTCTTTATCATGCTAGGATTAACAGGAAAAAGCTAAAAATTTCAGAATTGCACCGTGCAATGTGGAGATATTACTGTTTGTGCATTTACAATATTCATTGATTTTTGCCATTGAAAAACATGTTTTTCATATACCAGAAATGTTTGAAGCTACTGACTGAATGAAAGGAGCTGGCATCTCACTCTCTTTGAATCTTCTTTATCATGCTAGGATTAGCAGGAAAAAGCAAAAAATTTCAGAATTGCACCTTGCAATGTGGAGATATTACTGTTTGTGCATTTACAATATTCATTGATTTTTGCCATTGAAAAACATGTTTTTCATATACCAGAAATGTTTGAAGCTACTGACTGAATGAAAGGAGCTGGCATCTCACTCTCTTTGAATCTTCTTTATCATGCTAGGATTAACAGGAAAAAGCTAAAAATTTCAGAATTGCACCGTGCAATGTGGAGATATTACTGTTTGTGCATTTACAATATTCATTGATTTTTGCCATTGAAAAACATGTTTTTCATATACCAGAAATGTTTGAAGCTACTGACTGAATGAAAGGAGCTGGCATCTCACTCTCTTTGAATCTTCTTTATCATGCTAGGATTAGCAGGAAAAAGCAAAAAATTTCAGAATTGCACCTTGCAATGTGGAGATATTACTGTTTGTGCATTTACAATATTCATTGATTTTTGCCATTGAAAAACATGTTTTTCATATACCAGAAATGTTTGAAGCTACTGACTGAATGAAAGGAGCTGGCATCTCACTCTCTTTGAATCTTCTTTATCATGCTAGGATTAACAGGAAAAAGCAAAAAATTTCAGAATTGCACCTTGCAATGTGGAGATATTACTGTTTGTGCATTTACAATATTCATTGATTTTTGACATAGAAAAACATGTTTTTCATATACCAGAAATGTTTGAAGCTACTGACTGAATGAAAGGAGCTGGCATCTCACTCTCTTTGAATCTTCTTTATCATGCTAGGATTAACAGGAAAAAGCTAAAAATTTCAGAATTGCACCGTGCAATGTGGAGATATTACTGTTTGTGCATTTACAATATTCATTGATTTTTGCCATTGAAAAACATGTTTTTCATATACCAGAAATGTTTGAAGCTACTGACTGAATGAAAGGAGCTGGCATCTCACTCTCTTTGAATCTTCTTTATCATGCTAGGATTAGCAGGAAAAAGCAAAAAATTTCAGAATTGCACCTTGCAATGTGGAGATATTACTGTTTGTGCATTTACAATATTCATTGATTTTTGCCATTGAAAAACATGTTTTTCATATACCAGAAATGTTTGAAGCTACTGACTGAATGAAAGGAGCTGGCATCTCACTCTCTTTGAATCTTCTTTATCATGCTAGGATTAACAGGAAAAAGCTAAAAATTTCAGAATTGCACCGTGCAATGTGGAGATATTACTGTTTGTGCATTTACAATATTCATTGATTTTTGCCATTGAAAAACATGTTTTTCATATACCAGAAATGTTTGAAGCTACTGACTGAATGAAAGGAGCTGGCATCTCACTCTCTTTGAATCTTCTTTATCATGCTAGGATTAGCAGGAAAAAGCAAAAAATTTCAGAATTGCACCTTGCAATGTGGAGATATTACTGTTTGTGCATTTACAATATTCATTGATTTTTGCCATTGAAAAACATGTTTTTCATATACCAGAAATGTTTGAAGCTACTGACTGAATGAAAGGAGCTGGCATCTCACTCTCTTTGAATCTTCTTTATCATGCTAGGATTAACAGGAAAAAGCAAAAAAATTCAGAATTGCACCTTGCAATGTGGAGATATTACTGTTTGTGCATTTACAATATTCATTGATTTTTGCCATTGAAAAACATGTTTTTCATATACCAGAAATGTTTGAAGCTACTGACTGAATGAAAGGAGCTGGCATCTCACTCTCTTTGAATCTTCTTTACCATGCTAGGATTAACAGGAAAAAGCTAAAAATTTCAGAATTGCACCGTGCAATGTGGAGATATTACTGTTTGTGCATTTACAATATTCATTGATTTTTGCCATTGAAAAACATGTTTTTCATATACCAGAAATGTTTGAAGCTACTGACTGAATGAAAGGATCTGGCATCTCACTCTCTTTGAATCTTCTTTATCATGCTAGGATTAGCAGGAAAAAGCAAAAAATTTCAGAATTGCACCTTGCAATGTGGAGATATTACTGTTTGTGCATTTACAATATTCATTGATTTTTGCCATTGAAAAACATGTTTTTCATATACCAGAAATGTTTGAAGCTACTGACTGAATGAAAGGAGCTGGCATCTCACTCTCTTTGAATTTTCTTTATCATGCTAGGATTAACAGGAAAAAGCTAAAAATTTCAGAATTGCACCGTGCAATGTGGAGATATTACTGTTTGTGCATTTACAATATTCATTGATTTTTGCCATTGAAAAACATGTTTTTCATATACCAGAAATGTTTGAAGCTACTGACTGAATGAAAGGAGCTGGCATCTCACTCTCTTTGAATCTTCTTTATCATGCTAGGATTAACAGGAAAAAGCTAAAAATTTCAGAATTGCACCGTGCAATGTGGAGATATTACTGTTTGTGCATTTACAATATTCATTGATTTTTGCCATTGAAAAACATGTTTTTCATATACAGGAAATGTTTGAAGCTACTGACTGAATGAAAGGAGCTGGCATCTCACTCTCTTTGAATCTTCTTTATCATGCTAGGATTAGCAGGAAAAAGCAAAAAATTTCAGAATTGCACCTTGCAATGTGGAGATATTACTGTTTGTGCATTTACAATATTCATTGATTTTTGCCATTGAAAAACATGTTTTTCATATACCAGAAATGTTTGAAGCTACTGACTGAATGAAAGGAGCTGGCATCTCACTCTCTTTGAATCTTCTTTATCATGCTAGGATTAACAGGAAAAAGCAAAAAATTTCAGAATTGCACCTTGCAATGTGGAGATATTACTGTTTGTGCATTTACAATATTCATTGATTTTTGCCATTGAAAAACATGTTTTTCATATACCAGAAATGTTTGAAGCTACTGACTGAATGAAAGGAGCTGGCATCTCACTCTCTTTGAATCTTCTTTATCATGCTAGGATTAACAGGAAAAAGCTAAAAATTTCAGAATTGCACCGTGCAATGTGGAGATATTACTGTTTGTGCATTTACAATATTCATTGATTTTTGCCATTGAAAAACATGTTTTTCATATACCAGAAATGTTTGAAGCTACTGACTGAATGAAAGGAGCTGGCATCTCACTCTCTTTGAATCTTCTTTATCATGCTAGGATTAACAGGAAAAAGCTAAAAATTTCAGAATTGCACCGTGCAATGTGGAGATATTACTGTTTGTGCATTTACAATATTCATTGATTTTTGCCATTGAAAAACATGTTTTTCATATACAGGAAATGTTTGAAGCTACTGACTGAATGAAAGGAGCTGGCATCTCACTCTCTTTGAATCTTCTTTATCATGCTAGGATTAGCAGGAAAAAGCAAAAAATTTCAGAATTGCACCTTGCAATGTGGAGATATTACTGTTTGTGCATTTACAATATTCATTGATTTTTGCCATTGAAAAACATGTTTTTCATATACCAGAAATGTTTGAAGCTACTGACTGAATGAAAGGAGCTGGCATCTCACTCTCTTTGAATCTTCTTTATCATGCTAGGATTAACAGGAAAAAGCAAAAAATTTCAGAATTGCACCTTGCAATGTGGAGATATTACTGTTTGTGCATTTACAATATTCATTGATTTTTGCCATTGAAAAACATGTTTTTCATATACCAGAAATGTTTGAAGCTACTGACTGAATGAAAGGAGCTGGCATCTCACTCTCTTTGAATCTTCTTTATCATGCTAGGATTAACAGGAAAAAGCTAAAAATTTCAGAATTGCACCGTGCAATGTGGAGATATTACTGTTTGTGCATTTACAATATTCATTGATTTTTGCCATTGAAAAACATGTTTTTCATATACCAGAAATGTTTGAAGCTACTGACTGAATGAAAGGAGCTGGCATCTCACTCTCTTTGAATCTTCTTTATCATGCTAGGATTAGCAGGAAAAAGCAAAAAATTTCAGAATTGCACCTTGCAATGTGGAGATATTACTGTTTGTGCATTTACAATATTCATTGATTTTTGCCATTGAAAAACATGTTTTTCATATACCAGAAATGTTTGAAGCTACTGACTGAATGAAAGGAGCTGGCATCTCACTCTCTTTGAATCTTCTTTATCATGCTAGGATTAACAGGAAAAAGCAAAAAATTTCAGAATTGCACCTTGCAATGTGGAGATATTACTGTTTGTGCATTTACAATATTCATTGATTTTTGACATTGAAAAACATGTTTTTCATATACCAGAAATGTTTGAAGCTACTGACTGAATGAAAGGAGCTGGCATCTCACTCTCTTTGAATCTTCTTTATCATGCTAGGATTAACAGGAAAAAGCTAAAAATTTCAGAATTGCACCGTGCAATGTGGAGATATTACTGTTTGTGCATTTACAATATTCATTGATTTTTGCCATTGAAAAACATGTTTTTCATATACCAGAAATGTTTGAAGCTACTGACTGAATGAAAGGAGCTGGCATCTCACTCTCTTTGAATCTTCTTTATCATGCTAGGATTAGCAGGAAAAAGCAAAAAATTTCAGAATTGCACCTTGCAATGTGGAGATATTACTGTTTGTGTATTTACAATATTCATTGATTTTTGCCATTGAAAAACATGTTTTTCATATACCAGAAATGTTTGAAGCTACTGACTGAATGAAAGGAGCTGGCATCTCACTCTCTTTGAATCTTCTTTATCATGCTAGGATTAACAGGAAAAAGCTAAAAATTTCAGAATTGCACCGTGCAATGTGGAGATATTACTGTTTGTGCATTTACAATATTCATTGATTTTTGCCATTGAAAAACATGTTTTTCATATACCAGAAATGTTTGAAGCTACTGACTGAATGAAAGGAGCTGGCATCTCACTCTCTTTGAATCTTCTTTATCATGCTAGGATTAGCAGGAAAAAGCAAAAAATTTCAGAATTGCACCTTGCAATGTGGAGATATTACTGTTTGTGCATTTACAATATTCATTGATTTTTGCCATTGAAAAACATGTTTTTCATATACCAGAAATGTTTGAAGCTACTGACTGAATGAAAGGAGCTGGCATCTCACTCTCTTTGAATCTTCTTTATCATGCTAGGATTAACAGGAAAAAGCTAAAAATTTCAGAATTGCACCGTGCAATGTGGAGATATTACTGTTTGTGCATTTACAATATTCATTGATTTTTGCCATTGAAAAACATGTTTTTCATATACCAGAAATGTTTGAAGCTACTGACTGAATGAAAGGAGCTGGCATCTCACTCTCTTTGAATCTTCTTTATCATGCTAGGATTAGCAGGAAAAAGCAAAAAATTTCAGAATTGCACCTTGCAATGTGGAGATATTACTGTTTGTGCATTTACAATATTCATTGATTTTTGCCATTGAAAAACATGTTTTTCATATACCAGAAATGTTTGAAGCTACTGACTGAATGAAAGGAGCTGGCATCTCACTCTCTTTGAATCTTCTTTATCATGCTAGGATTAACAGGAAAAAGCAAAAAATTTCAGAATTGCACCTTGCAATGTGGAGATATTACTGTTTGTGCATTTACAATATTCATTGATTTTTGACATTGAAAAACATGTTTTTCATATACCAGAAATGTTTGAAGCTACTGACTGAATGAAAGGAGCTGGCATCTCACTCTCTTTGAATCTTCTTTATCATGCTAGGATTAACAGGAAAAAGCTAAAAATTTCAGAATTGCACCGTGCAATGTGGAGATATTACTGTTTGTGCATTTACAATATTCATTGATTTTTGCCATTGAAAAACATGTTTTTCATATACCAGAAATGTTTGAAGCTACTGACTGAATGAAAGGAGCTGGCATCTCACTCTCTTTGAATCTTCTTTATCATGCTAGGATTAGCAGGAAAAAGCAAAAAATTTCAGAATTGCACCTTGCAATGTGGAGATATTACTGTTTGTGTATTTACAATATTCATTGATTTTTGCCATTGAAAAACATGTTTTTCATATACCAGAAATGTTTGAAGCTACTGACTGAATGAAAGGAGCTGGCATCTCACTCTCTTTGAATCTTCTTTATCATGCTAGGATTAACAGGAAAAAGCTAAAAATTTCAGAATTGCACCGTGCAATGTGGAGATATTACTGTTTGTGCATTTACAATATTCATTGATTTTTGCCATTGAAAAACATGTTTTTCATATACCAGAAATGTTTGAAGCTACTGACTGAATGAAAGGAGCTGGCATCTCACTCTCTTTGAATCTTCTTTATCATGCTAGGATTAGCAGGAAAAAGCAAAAAATTTCAGAATTGCACCTTGCAATGTGGAGATATTACTGTTTGTGCATTTACAATATTCATTGATTTTTGCCATTGAAAAACATGTTTTTCATATACCAGAAATGTTTGAAGCTACTGACTGAATGAAAGGAGCTGGCATCTCACTCTCTTTGAATCTTCTTTATCATGCTAGGATTAACAGGAAAAAGCAAAAAAATTCAGAATTGCACCTTGCAATGTGGAGATATTACTGTTTGTGCATTTACAATATTCATTGATTTTTGCCATTGAAAAACATGTTTTTCATATACCAGAAATGTTTGAAGCTACTGACTGAATGAAAGGAGCTGGCATCTCACTCTCTTTGAATCTTCTTTACCATGCTAGGATTAACAGGAAAAAGCTAAAAATTTCAGAATTGCACCGTGCAATGTGGAGATATTACTGTTTGTGCATTTACAATATTCATTGATTTTTGCCATTGAAAAACATGTTTTTCATATACCAGAAATGTTTGAAGCTACTGACTGAATGAAAGGAGCTGGCATCTCACTCTCTTTGAATCTTCTTTATCATGCTAGGATTAGCAGGAAAAAGCAAAAAATTTCAGAATTGCACCTTGCAATGTGGAGATATTACTGTTTGTGCATTTACAATATTCATTGATTTTTGCCATTGAAAAACATGTTTTTCATATACCAGAAATGTTTGAAGCTACTGACTGAATGAAAGGAGCTGGCATCTCACTCTCTTTGAATTTTCTTTATCATGCTAGGATTAACAGGAAAAAGCTAAAAATTTCAGAATTGCACCGTGCAATGTGGAGATATTACTGTTTGTGCATTTACAATATTCATTGATTTTTGCCATTGAAAAACATGTTTTTCATATACCAGAAATGTTTGAAGCTACTGACTGAATGAAAGGAGCTGGCATCTCACTCTCTTTGAATCTTCTTTATCATGCTAGGATTAACAGGAAAAAGCTAAAAATTTCAGAATTGCACCGTGCAATGTGGAGATATTACTGTTTGTGCATTTACAATATTCATTGATTTTTGCCATTGAAAAACATGTTTTTCATATACAGGAAATGTTTGAAGCTACTGACTGAATGAAAGGAGCTGGCATCTCACTCTCTTTGAATCTTCTTTATCATGCTAGGATTAGCAGGAAAAAGCAAAAAATTTCAGAATTGCACCTTGCAATGTGGAGATATTACTGTTTGTGCATTTACAATATTCATTGATTTTTGCCATTGAAAAACATGTTTTTCATATACCAGAATGGTTGAAGCTACTGACTGAATGAAAGGAGCTGGCATCTCACTCTCTTTGAATCTTCTTTATCATGCTAGGATTAACAGGAAAAAGCAAAAAATTTCAGAATTGCACCTTGCAATGTGGAGATATTACTGTTTGTGCATTTACAATATTCATTGATTTTTGCCATTGAAAAACATGTTTTTCATATACCAGAAATGTTTGAAGCTACTGACTGAATGAAAGGAGCTGGCATCTCACTCTCTTTGAATCTTCTTTATCATGCTAGGATTAACAGGAAAAAGCTAAAAATTTCAGAATTGCACCGTGCAATGTGGAGATATTACTGTTTGTGCATTTACAATATTCATTGATTTTTGCCATTGAAAAACATGTTTTTCATATACCAGAAATGTTTGAAGCTACTGACTGAATGAAAGGAGCTGGCATCTCACTCTCTTTGAATCTTCTTTATCATGCTAGGATTAACAGGAAAAAGCTAAAAATTTCAGAATTGCACCGTGCAATGTGGAGATATTACTGTTTGTGCATTTACAATAATCATTGATTTTTGCCATTGAAAAACATGTTTTTCATATACAGGAAATGTTTGAAGCTACTGACTGAATGAAAGGAGCTGGCATCTCACTCTCTTTGAATCTTCTTTATCATGCTAGGATTAGCAGGAAAAAGCAAAAAATTTCAGAATTGCACCTTGCAATGTGGAGATATTACTGTTTGTGCATTTACAATATTCATTGATTTTTGCCATTGAAAAACATGTTTTTCATATACCAGAAATGTTTGAAGCTTCTGACTGAATGAAAGGAGCTGGCATCTCACTCTCTTTGAATCTTCTTTATCATGCTAGGATTAACAGGAAAAAGCAAAAAATTTCAGAATTGCACCTTGCAATGTGGAGATATTACTGTTTGTGCATTTACAATATTCATTGATTTTTGCCATTGAAAAACATGTTTTTCATATACCAGAAATGTTTGAAGCTACTGACTGAATGAAAGGAGCTGGCATCTCACTCTCTTTGAATCTTCTTTATCATGCTAGGATTAACAGGAAAAAGCTAAAAATTTCAGAATTGCACCGTGCAATGTGGAGATATTACTGTTTGTGCATTTACAATATTCATTGATTTTTGCCATTGAAAAACATGTTTTTCATATACCAGAAATGTTTGAAGCTACTGACTGAATGAAAGGAGCTGGCATCTCACTCTCTTTGAATCTTCTTTACCATGCTAGGATTAACAGGAAAAAGCTAAAAATTTCAGAATTGCACCGTGCAATGTGGAGATATTACTGTTTGTGCATTTACAATATTCATTGATTTTTGCCATTGAAAAACATGTTTTTCATATACCAGAAATGTTTGAAGCTACTGACTGAATGAAAGGAGCTGGCATCTCACTCTCTTTGAATCTTCTTTATCATGCTAGGATTAGCAGGAAAAAGCAAAAAATTTCAGAATTGCACCTTGCAATGTGGAGATATTACTGTTTGTGCATTTACAATATTCATTGATTTTTGCCATTGAAAAACATGTTTTTCATATACCAGAAATGTTTGAAGCTACTGACTGAATGAAAGGAGCTGGCATCTCACTCTCTTTGAATTTTCTTTATCATGCTAGGATTAACAGGAAAAAGCTAAAAATTTCAGAATTGCACCGTGCAATGTGGAGATATTACTGTTTGTGCATTTACAATATTCATTGATTTTTGCCATTGAAAAACATGTTTTTCATATACCAGAAATGTTTGAAGCTACTGACTGAATGAAAGGAGCTGGCATCTCACTCTCTTTGAATCTTCTTTATCATGCTAGGATTAACAGGAAAAAGCTAAAAATTTCAGAATTGCACCGTGCAATGTGGAGATATTACTGTTTGTGCATTTACAATATTCATTGATTTTTGCCATTGAAAAACATGTTTTTCATATACAGGAAATGTTTGAAGCTACTGACTGAATGAAAGGAGCTGGCATCTCACTCTCTTTGAATCTTCTTTATCATGCTAGGATTAGCAGGAAAAAGCAAAAAATTTCAGAATTGCACCTTGCAATGTGGAGATATTACTGTTTGTGCATTTACAATATTCATTGATTTTTGCCATTGAAAAACATGTTTTTCATATACCAGAAATGTTTGAAGCTACTGACTGAATGAAAGGAGCTGGCATCTCACTCTCTTTGAATCTTCTTTATCATGCTAGGATTAACAGGAAAAAGCAAAAAATTTCAGAATTGCACCTTGCAATGTGGAGATATTACTGTTTGTGCATTTACAATATTCATTGATTTTTGCCATTGAAAAACATGTTTTTCATATACCAGAAATGTTTGAAGCTACTGACTGAATGAAAGGAGCTGGCATCTCACTCTCTTTGAATCTTCTTTATCATGCTAGGATTAACAGGAAAAAGCTAAAAATTTCAGAATTGCACCGTGCAATGTGGAGATATTACTGTTTGTGCATTTACAATATTCATTGATTTTTGCCATTGAAAAACATGTTTTTCATATACCAGAAATGTTTGAAGCTACTGACTGAATGAAAGGAGCTGGCATCTCACTCTCTTTGAATCTTCTTTATCATGCTAGGATTAGCAGGAAAAAGCAAAAAATTTCAGAATTGCACCTTGCAATGTGGAGATATTACTGTTTGTGCATTTACAATATTCATTGATTTTTGCCATTGAAAAACATGTTTTTCATATACCAGAAATGTTTGAAGCTACTGACTGAATGAAAGGAGCTGGCATCTCACTCTCTTTGAATCTTCTTTATCATGCTAGGATTAACAGGAAAAAGCTAAAAATTTCAGAATTGCACCTTGCAATGTGGAGATATTACTGTTTGTGCATTTACAATATTCATTGATTTCTGCCATTGAAAAACATGTTTTTCATATACCAGAAATGTTTGAAGCTACTGACTGAATGAAAGGAGCTGGCATCTCACTCTCTTTGAATCTTCTTTATCATGCTAGGATTAGCAGGAAAAAGCAAAAAATTTCAGAATTGCACCTTGCAATGTGGAGATATTACTGTTTGTGCATTTACAATATTCATTGATTTTTGCCATTGAAAAACATGTTTTTCATATACCAGAAATGTTTGAAGCTACTGACTGAATGAAAGGAGCTGGCATCTCACTCTCTTTGAATCTTTATCATGCTAGGATTAGCAGGAAAAAGCAAAAAATTTCAGAATTGCACCTTGCAATGTGGAGATATTACTGTTTGTGCATTTACAATATTCATTGATTTTTGCCATTGAAAAACATGTTTTTCATATACCAGAAATGTTTGAAGCTACTGACTGAATGAAAGGAGCTGGCATCTCACTCTCTTTGAATCTTCTTTATCATGCTAGGATTAACAGGAAAAAGCTAAAAATTTCAGAATTGCACCGTGCAATGTGGAGATATTACTGTTTGTGCATTTACAATATTCATTGATTTTTGCCATTGAAAAACGTTTTTCATATACCAGAAATGTTTGAAGCTACTGACTGAATGAAAGGAGCTGGCATCTCACTCTCTTTGAATCTTTATCATGCTAGGATTAGCAGGAAAAAGCAAAAAATTTCAGAATTGCACCTTGCAATGTGGAGATATTACTGTTTGTGCATTTACAATATTCATTGATTTTTGCCATTGAAAAACATGTTTTTCATATACCAGAAATGTTTGAAGCTACTGACTGAATGAAAGGAGCTGGCATCTCACTCTCTTTGAATCTTCTTTATCATGCTAGGATTAACAGGAAAAAGCTAAAAATTTCAGAATTGCACCGTGCAATGTGGAGATATTACTGTTTGTGCATTTACAATATTCATTGATTTTTGCCATTGAAAAACATGTTTTTCATATACCAGAAATGTTTGAAGCTACTGACTGAATGAAAGGAGCTGGCATCTCACTCTCTTTGAATCTTCTTTATCATGCTAGGATTAGCAGGAAAAAGCAAAAAATTTCAGAATTGCACCTTGCAATGTGGAGATATTACTGTTTGTGCATTTACAATATTCATTGATTTTTGCCATTGAAAAACATGTTTTTCATTTTCCAGAAATGTTTGAAGCTACTGACTGAATGAAAGGAGCTGGCATCTCACTCTCTTTGAATCTTCTTTATCATGCTAGGATTAACAGGAAAAAGCAAAAAATTTCAGAATTGCACCTTGCAATGTGGAGATATTACTGTTTGTGCATTTACAATATTCATTGATTTTTGCCATTGAAAAACATGTTTTTCATATACCAGAAATGTTTGAAGCTACTGACTGAATGAAAGGAGCTGGCATCTCACTCTCTTTGAATCTTCTTTATCATGCTAGGATTAACAGGAAAAAGCTAAAAATTTCAGAATTGCACCGTGCAATGTGGAGATATTACTGTTTGTGCATTTACAGTATTCATTGATTTTTGCCATTGAAAAACATGTTTTTCATATACCAGAAATGTTTGAAGCTACTGACTGAATGAAAGGAGCTGGCATCTCACTCTCTTTGAATCTTCTTTATCATGCTAGGATTAGCAGGAAAAAGCAAAAAATTTCAGAATTGCACCTTGCAATGTGGAGATATTACTGTTTGTGCATTTACAATATTCATTGATTTTTGCCATTGAAAAACATGTTTTTCATATACCAGAAATGTTTGAAGCTACTGACTGAATGAAAGGAGCTGGCATCTCACTCTCTTTGAATCTTCTTTATCATGCTAGGATTAACAGGAAAAAGCTAAAAATTTCAGAATTGCACCGTGCAATGTGGAGATATTACTGTTTGTGCATTTACAATATTCATTGATTTTTGCCATTGAAAAACATGTTTTTCATATACCAGAAATGTTTGAAGCTACTGACTGAATGAAAGGAGCTGGCATCTCACTCTCTTTGAATCTTCTTTATCATGCTAGGATTAACAGGAAAAAGCTAAAAATTTCAGAATTGCACCGTGCAATGTGGAGATATTACTGTTTGTGCATTTACAATATTCATTGATTTCTGCCATTGAAAAACATGTTTTTCATATACCAGAAATGTTTGAAGCTACTGACTGAATGAAAGGAGCTGGCATCTCACTCTCCTTGAATCTTCTTTATCATGCTAGGATTAGCAGGAAAAAGCAAAAAATTTCAGAATTGCACCTTGCAATGTGGAGATATTACTGTTTGTGCATTTACAATATTCATTGATTTTTGCCATTGAAAAACATGTTTTTCATATACCAGAAATGTTTGAAGCTACTGACTGAATGAAAGGAGCTGGCATCTCACTCTCTTTGAATCTTCTTTATCATGCTAGGATTAACAGGAAAAAGCAAAAAATTTCAGAATTGCACCTTGCAATGTGGAGATATTACTGTTTGTGCATTTACAATATTCATTGATTTTTGCCATTGAAAAACATGTTTTTCATATACCAGAAATGTTTGAAGCTACTGACTGAATGAAAGGAGCTGGCATCTCACTCTCTTTGAATCTTCTTTATCATGCTAGGATTAACAGGAAAAAGCTAAAAATTTCAGAATTGCACCGTGCAATGTGGAGATATTACTGTTTGTGCATTTACAATATTCATTGATTTTTGCCATTGAAAAACATGTTTTTCATATACAGGAAATGTTTGAAGCTACTGACTGAATGAAAGGAGCTGGCATCTCACTCTCTTTGAATCTTCTTTATCATGCTAGGATTAGCAGGAAAAAGCAAAAAATTTCAGAATTGCACCTTGCAATGTGGAGATATTACTGTTTGTGCATTTACAATATTCATTGATTTTTGCCATTGAAAAACATGTTTTTCATATACCAGAAATGTTTGAAGCTACTGACTGAATGAAAGGAGCTGGCATCTCACTCTCTTTGAATCTTCTTTATCATGCTAGGATTAACAGGAAAAAGCTAAAAATTTCAGAATTGCACCGTGCAATGTGGAGATATTACTGTTTGTGCATTTACAATATTCATTGATTTTTGCCATTGAAAAACATGTTTTTCATATACAGGAAATGTTTGAAGCTACTGACTGAATGAAAGGAGCTGGCATCTCACTCTCTTTGAATCTTCTTTATCATGCTAGGATTAGCAGGAAAAAGCAAAAAATTTCAGAATTGCACCTTGCAATGTGGAGATATTACTGTTTGTGCATTTACAATATTCATTGATTTTTGCCATTGAAAAACATGTTTTTCATATACCAGAAATGTTTGAAGCTACTGACTGAATGAAAGGAGCTGGCATCTCACTCTCTTTGAATCTTCTTTATCATGCTAGGATTAACAGGAAAAAGCAAAAAATTTCAGAATTGCACCTTGCAATGTGGAGATAATACTGTTTGTGCATTTACAATATTCATTGATTTTTGCCATTGAAAAACATGTTTTTCATATACCAGAAATGTTTGAAGCTACTGACTGAATGAAAGGAGCTGGCATCTCACTCTCTTTGAATCTTCTTTATCATGCTAGGATTAACAGGAAAAAGCTAAAAATTTCAGAATTGCACCGTGCAATGTGGAGATATTACTGTTTGTGCATTTACAATATTCATTGATTTTTGCCATTGAAAAACATGTTTTTCATATACCAGAAATGTTTGAAGCTACTGACTGAATGAAAGGAGCTGGCATCTCACTCTCTTTGAATCTTCTTTATCATGCTAGGATTAGCAGGAAAAAGCAAAAAATTTCAGAATTGCACCTTGCAATGTGGAGATATTACTGTTTGTGCATTTACAATATTCATTGATTTTTGCCATTGAAAAACATGTTTTTCATATACCAGAAATGTTTGAAGCTACTGACTGAATGAAAGGAGCTGGCATCTCACTCTCTTTGAATCTTCTTTATCATGCTAGGATTAACAGGAAAAAGCAAAAAATTTCAGAATTGCACCTTGCAATGTGGAGATATTACTGTTTGTGCATTTACAATATTCATTGATTTCTGCCATTGAAAAACATGTTTTTCATATACCAGAAATGTTTGAAGCTACTGACTGAATGAAAGGAGCTGGCATCTCACTCTCTTTGAATCTTCTTTATCATGCTAGGATTAGCAGGAAAAAGCAAAAAATTTCAGAATTGCACCTTGCAATGTGGAGATATTACTGTTTGTGCATTTACAATATTCATTGATTTTTGCCATTGAAAAACATGTTTTTCATATACCAGAAATGTTTGAAGCTACTGACTGAATGAAAGGAGCTGGCATCTCACTCTCTTTGAATCTTCTTTATCATGCTAGGATTAACAGGAAAAAGCAAAAAATTTCAGAATTGCACCTTGCAATGTGGAGATATTACTGTTTGTGCATTTACAATATTCATTGATTTTTGCCATTGAAAAACATGTTTTTCATATACCAGAAATGTTTGAAGCTACTGACTGAATGAAAGGAGCTGGCATCTCACTCTCTTTGAATCTTCTTTATCATGCTAGGATTACAGGAAAAAGCTAAAAATTTCAGAATTGCACCGTGCAATGTGGAGATATTACTGTTTGTGCATTTACAATATTCATTGATTTTTGCCATTGAAAAACGTTTTTCATATACCAGAAATGTTTGAAGCTACTGACTGAATGAAAGGAGCTGGCATCTCACTCTCTTTGAATCTTCTTTATCATGCTAGGATTAGCAGGAAAAAGCAAAAAATTTCAGAATTGCACCTTGCAATGTGGAGATATTACTGTTTGTGCATTTACAATATTCATTGATTTTTGCCATTGAAAAACATGTTTTTCATATACCAGAAATGTTTGAAGCTACTGACTGAATGAAAGGAGCTGGCATCTCACTCTCTTTGAATCTTCTTTATCATGCTAGGATTAACAGGAAAAAGCTAAAAATTTCAGAATTGCACCGTGCAATGTGGAGATATTACTGTTTGTGCATTTACAATATTCATTGATTTTGCCATTGAAAAACATGTTTTTCATATACCAGAAATGTTTGAAGCTACTGACTGAATGAAAGGAGCTGGCATCTCACTCTCTTTGAATCTTTATCATGCTAGGATTAGCAGGAAAAAGCAAAAAATTTCAGAATTGCACCTTGCAATGTGGAGATATTACTGTTTGTGCATTTACAATATTCATTGATTTTTGCCATTGAAAAACATGTTTTTCATATACCAGAAATGTTTGAAGCTACTGACTGAATGAAAGGAGCTGGCATCTCACTCTCTTTGAATCTTCTTTATCATGCTAGGATTAACAGGAAAAAGCTAAAAATTTCAGAATTGCACCGTGCAATGTGGAGATATTACTGTTTGTGCATTTACAATATTCATTGATTTTTGCCATTGAAAAACGTTTTTCATATACCAGAAATGTTTGAAGCTACTGACTGAATGAAAGGAGCTGGCATCTCACTCTCTTTGAATCTTTATCATGCTAGGATTAGCAGGAAAAAGCAAAAAATTTCAGAATTGCACCTTGCAATGTGGAGATATTACTGTTTGTGCATTTACAATATTCATTGATTTTTGCCATTGAAAAACATGTTTTTTCATATACCAGAAATGTTTGAAGCTACTGACTGAATGAAAGGAGCTGGCATCTCACTCTCTTTGAATCTTCTTTATCATGCTAGGATTAACAGGAA
>NW_027369760.1:0-40463 GCF_046119375.1 Phyllobates terribilis | reverse complement strand
TTTTAGCTTTTTCCTGTTAATCCTAGCATGATAAAGAAGATTCAAAGAGAGTGAGATGCCAGCTCCTTTCATTCAGTCAGTAGCTTCAAACATTTCTGGACGTTTTTCAATGGCAAAAATCAATGAATATTGTAAATGCACAAACAGTAATATCTCCACATTGCACGGTGCAATTCTGAAATTTTAGCTTTTCCTGTTAATCCTAGCATGATAAAGAAGATTCAAAGAGAGTGAGATGCCAGCTCCTTTCATTCAGTCAGTAGCTTCAAACATTTCTGGTATATGAAAAACATGTTTTTCAATGGCAAAAATCAATGAATATTGTAAATGCACAAACAGTAATATCTCCACATTGCACGGTGCAATTCTGAAATTTTTAGCTTTTTCCTGTTAATCCTAGCATGATAAAGAAGAGTAGCTTCAAACATTTCTGGACGTTTTTCAATGGCAAAAATCAATGAATATTGTAAATGCACAAACAGTAATATCTCCACATTGCACGGTGCAATTCTGAAATTTTTAGCTTTTTCCTGCTAATCCTAGCATGATAAAGAAGATTCAAAGAGAGTGAGATGCCAGCTCCTTTCATTCAGTCAGTAGCTTCAAACATTTCTGGACGTTTTTCAATGGCAAAAATCAATGAATATTGTAAATGCACAAACAGTAATATCTCCACATTGCACGGTGCAATTCTGAAATTTTTAGCTTTTTCCTGCTAATCCTAGCATGATAAAGAAGATTCAAAGAGAGTGAGATGCCAGCTCCTTTCATTCAGTCAGTAGCTTCAAACATTTCTGGACGTTTTTCAATGGCAAAAATCAATGAATATTGTAAATGCACAAACAGTAATATCTCCACATTGCACGGTGCAATTCTGAAATTTTTAGCTTTTTCCTGTTAATCCTAGCATGATAAAGAAGATTCAAAGAGAGTGAGATGCCAGCTCCTTTCATTCAGTCAGTAGCTTCAAACATTTCTGGTATATGAAAAACATGTTTTTCAATGGCAAAAATCAATGAATATTGTAAATGCACAAACAGTAATATCTCCACATTGCACGGTGCAATTCTGAAATTTTTTGCTTTTTCCTGCTAATCCTAGCATGATAAAGAAGATTCAAAGAGAGTGAGATGCCAGCTCCTTTCATTCAGTCAGTAGCTTCAAACATTTCTGGACGTTTTTCAATGGCAAAAATCAATGAATATTGTAAATGCACAAACAGTAATATCTCCACATTGCACGGTGCAATTCTGAAATTTTTAGCTTTTTCCTGTTAATCCTAGCATGATAAAGAAGATTCAAAGAGAGTGAGATGCCAGCTCCTTTCATTCAGTCAGTAGCTTCAAACATTTCTGGACGTTTTTCAATGGCAAAAATCAATGAATATTGTAAATGCACAAACAGTAATATCTCCACATTGCACGGTGCAATTCTGAAATTTTTTGCTTTTTTCTGCTAATCCTAGCATGATAAAGAAGATTCAAAGAGAGTGAGATGCCAGCTCCTTTCATTCAGTCAGTAGCTTCAAACATTTCTGGTATATGAAACATGTTTTTCAATGGCAAAAATCAATGAATATTGTAAATGCACAAACAGTAATATCTCCACATTGCACGGTGCAATTCTGAAATTTTTAGCTTTTTCCTGTTAATCCTAGCATGATAAAGAAGATTCAAAGAGAGTGAGATGCCAGCTCCTTTCATTCAGTCAGTAGCTTCAAACATTTCTGGACGTTTTTCAATGGCAAAAATCAATGAATATTGTAAATGCACAAACAGTAATATCTCCACATTGCACGGTGCAATTCTGAAATTTTTAGCTTTTTCCTGTTAATCCTAGCATGATAAAGAAGATTCAAAGAGAGTGAGATGCCAGCTCCTTTCATTCAGTCAGTAGCTTCAAACATTTCTGGTATATGAAAAACATGTTTTTCAATGGCAAAAATCAATGAATATTGTAAATGCACAAACAGTAATATCTCCACATTGCACGGTGCAATTCTGAAATTTTTTGCTTTTTCCTGTTAATCCTAGCATGATAAAGAAGATTCAAAGAGAGTGAGATGCCAGCTCCTTTCATTCAGTCAGTAGCTTCAAACATTTCTGGACGTTTTTCAATGGCAAAAATCAATGAATATTGTAAATGCACAAACAGTAATATCTCCACATTGCACGGTGCAATTCTGAAATTTTTTGCTTTTTCCTGCTAATCCTAGCATGATAAAGAAGATTCAAAGAGAGTGAGATGCCAGCTCCTTTCATTCAGTCAGTAGCTTCAAACATTTCTGGTATATGAAAAACATGTTTTTCAATGGCAAAAATCAATGAATATTGTAAATGCACAAACAGTAATATCTCCACATTGCACGGTGCAATTCTGAAATTTTTAGCTTTTTCCTGTTAATCCTAGCATGATAAAGAAGATTCAAAGAGAGTGAGATGCCAGCTCCTTTCATTCAGTCAGTAGCTTCAAACATTTCTGGTATATGAAAAACATGTTTTTCAATGGCAAAAATCAATGAATATTGTAAATGCACAAACAGTAATATCTCCACATTGCACGGTGCAATTCTGAAATTTTTAGCTTTTTCCTGTTAATCCTAGCATGATAAAGAAGATTCAAAGAGAGTGAGATGCCAGCTCCTTTCATTCAGTCAGTAGCTTCAAACATTTCTGGACGTTTTTCAATGGCAAAAATCAATGAATATTGTAAATGCACAAACAGTAATATCTCCACATTGCACGGTGCAATTCTGAAATTTTTAGCTTTTTCCTGTTAATCCTAGCATGATAAAGAAGATTCAAAGAGAGTGAGATGCCAGCTCCTTTCATTCAGTCAGTAGCTTCAAACATTTCTGGTATATGAAAAACATGTTTTTCAATGGCAAAAATCAATGAATATTGTAAATGCACAAACAGTAATATCTCCACATTGCACGGTGCAATTCTGAAATTTTTAGCTTTTTCCTGTTAATCCTAGCATGATAAAGAAGATTCAAAGAGAGTGAGATGCCAGCTCCTTTCATTCAGTCAGTAGCTTCAAACATTTCTGGTATATGAAAAACATGTTTTTCAATGGCAAAAATCAATGAATATTGTAAATGCACAAACAGTAATATCTCCACATTGCACGGTGCAATTCTGAAATTTTTTTGCTTTTTCCTGCTAATCCTAGCATGATAAAGAAGATTCAAAGAGAGTGAGATGCCAGCTCCTTTCATTCAGTCAGTAGCTTCAAACATTTCTGGACGTTTTTCAATGGCAAAAATCAATGAATATTGTAAATGCACAAACAGTAATATCTCCACATTGCACGGTGCAATTCTGAAATTTTTAGCTTTTTCCTGTTAATCCTAGCATGATAAAGAAGATTCAAAGAGAGTGAGATGCCAGCTCCTTTCATTCAGTCAGTAGCTTCAAACATTTCTGGTATATGAAAAACATGTTTTTCAATGGCAAAAATCAATGAATATTGTAAATGCACAAACAGTAATATCTCCACATTGCACGGTGCAATTCTGAAATTTTTAGCTTTTTCCTGTTAATCCTAGCATGATAAAGAAGATTCAAAGAGAGTGAGATGCCAGCTCCTTTCATTCAGTCAGTAGCTTCAAACATTTCTGGACGTTTTTCAATGGCAAAAATCAATGAATA
The DNA here is from genome assembly GCF_046119375.1 of Phyllobates terribilis. Classification (NCBI taxonomy): domain Eukaryota; kingdom Metazoa; phylum Chordata; class Amphibia; order Anura; family Dendrobatidae; genus Phyllobates; species Phyllobates terribilis. The sequence continues at coordinate 36,810 of NW_027369760.1, read as the reverse complement.
TTGTAAATGCACAAACAGTAATATCTCCACATTGCACGGTGCAATTCTGAAATTTTTAGCTTTTTCCTGTTAATCCTAGCATGATAAAGAAGATTCAAAGAGAGTGAGATGCCAGCTCCTTTCATTCAGTCAGTAGCTTCAAACATTTCTGGTTTAAACGTTTTTCAATGGCAAAAATCAATGAATATTGTAAATGCACAAACAGTAATATCTCCACATTGCACGGTGCAATTCTGAAATTTTTAGCTTTTTCCTGTTAATCCTAGCATGATAAAGAAGATTCAAAGAGAGTGAGATGCCAGCTCCTTTCATTCAGTCAGTAGCTTCAAACATTTCTGGTATATGAAAAACATGTTTTTCAATGGCAAAAATCAATGAATATTGTAAATGCACAAACAGTAATATCTCCACATTGCACGGTGCAATTCTGAAATTTTTAGCTTTTTCCTGTTAATCCTAGCATGATAAAGAAGATTCAAAGAGAGTGAGATGCCAGCTCCTTTCATTCAGTCAGTAGCTTCAAACATTTCTGGACGTTTTTCAATGGCAAAAATCAATGAATATTGTAAATGCACAAACAGTAATATCTCCACATTGCACGGTGCAATTCTGAAATTTTTAGCTTTTTCCTGTTAATCCTAGCATGATAAAGAAGATTCAAAGAGAGTGAGATGCCAGCTCCTTTCATTCAGTCAGTAGCTTCAAACATTTCTGGACGTTTTTCAATGGCAAAAATCAATGAATATTGTAAATGCACAAACAGTAATATCTCCACATTGCACGGTGCAATTCTGAAATTTTTTGCTTTTTCCTGCTAATCCTAGCATGATAAAGAAGATTCAAAGAGAGTGAGATGCCAGCTCCTTTCATTCAGTCAGTAGCTTCAAACATTTCTGGACGTTTTTCAATGGCAAAAATCAATGAATATTGTAAATGCACAAACAGTAATATCTCCACATTGCACGGTGCAATTCTGAAATTTTTAGCTTTTTCCTGTTAATCCTAGCATGATAAAGAAGATTCAAAGAGAGTGAGATGCCAGCTCCTTTCATTCAGTCAGTAGCTTCAAACATTTCTGGTATATGAAAAACATGTTTTTCAATGGCAAAAATCAATGAATATTGTAAATGCACAAACAGTAATATCTCCACATTGCACGGTGCAATTCTGAAATTTTTAGCTTTTTCCTGTTAATCCTAGCATGATAAAGAAGATTCAAAGAGAGTGAGATGCCAGCTCCTTTCATTCAGTCAGTAGCTTCAAACATTTCTGGACGTTTTTCAATGGCAAAAATCAATGAATATTGTAAATGCACAAACAGTAATATCTCCACATTGCACGGTGCAATTCTGAAATTTTTAGCTTTTTCCTGTTAATCCTAGCATGATAAAGAAGATTCAAAGAGAGTGAGATGCCAGCTCCTTTCATTCAGTCAGTAGCTTCAAACATTTCTGGACGTTTTTCAATGGCAAAAATCAATGAATATTGTAAATGCACAAACAGTAATATCTCCACATTGCACGGTGCAATTCTGAAATTTTTAGCTTTTTCCTGTTAATCCTAGCATGATAAAGAAGATTCAAAGAGAGTGAGATGCCAGCTCCTTTCATTCAGTCAGTAGCTTCAAACATTTCTGGTATATGAAAAACATGTTTTTCAATGGCAAAAATCAATGAATATTGTAAATGCACAAACAGTAATATCTCCACATTGCACGGTGCAATTCTGAAATTTTTTGCTTTTTCCTGTTAATCCTAGCATGATAAAGAAGATTCAAAGAGAGTGAGATGCCAGCTCCTTTCATTCAGTCAGTAGCTTCAAACATTTCTGGACGTTTTTCAATGGCAAAAATCAATGAATATTGTAAATGCACAAACAGTAATATCTCCACATTGCACGGTGCAATTCTGAAATTTTTTGCTTTTTCCTGCTAATCCTAGCATGATAAAGAAGATTCAAAGAGAGTGAGATGCCAGCTCCTTTCATTCAGTCAGTAGCTTCAAACATTTCTGGACGTTTTTCAATGGCAAAAATCAATGAATATTGTAAATGCACAAACAGTAATATCTCCACATTGCACGGTGCAATTCTGAAATTTTTAGCTTTTTCCTGTTAATCCTAGCATGATAAAGAAGATTCAAAGAGAGTGAGATGCCAGCTCCTTTCATTCAGTCAGTAGCTTCAAACATTTCTGGTATATGAAAAACATGTTTTTCAATGGCAAAAATCAATGAATATTGTAAATGCACAAACAGTAATATCTCCACATTGCACGGTGCAATTCTGAAATTTTTAGCTTTTTCCTGTTAATCCTAGCATGATAAAGAAGATTCAAAGAGAGTGAGATGCCAGCTCCTTTCATTCAGTCAGTAGCTTCAAACATTTCTGGACGTTCTTCATATGAAAAACATGTTTTTCAATGGCAAAAATCAATGAATATTGTAAATGCACAAACAGTAATATCTCCACATTGCACGGTGCAATTCTGAAATTTTTAGCTTTTTCCTGTTAATCCTAGCATGATAAAGAAGATTCAAAGAGAGTGAGATGCCAGCTCCTTTCATTCAGTCAGTAGCTTCAAACATTTCTGGACGTTTTTCAATGGCAAAAATCAATGAATATTGTAAATGCACAAACAGTAATATCTCCACATTGCACGGTGCAATTCTGAAATTTTTAGCTTTTTCCTGTTAATCCTAGCATGATAAAGAAGATTCAAAGAGAGTGAGATGCCAGCTCCTTTCATTCAGTCAGTAGCTTCAAACATTTCTGGTATATGAAAAACATGTTTTTCAATGGCAAAAATCAATGAATATTGTAAATGCACAAACAGTAATATCTCCACATTGCACGGTGCAATTCTGAAATTTTTAGCTTTTTCCTGTTAATCCTAGCATGATAAAGAAGATTCAAAGAGAGTGAGATGCCAGCTCCTTTCATTCAGTCAGTAGCTTCAAACATTTCTGGACGTTTTTCAATGGCAAAAATCAATGAATATTGTAAATGCACAAACAGTAATATCTCCACATTGCACGGTGCAATTCTGAAATTTTTAGCTTTTTCCTGTTAATCCTAGCATGATAAAGAAGATTCAAAGAGAGTGAGATGCCAGCTCCTTTCATTCAGTCAGTAGCTTCAAACATTTCTGGTATATGAAAAACATGTTTTTCAATGGCAAAAATCAATGAATATTGTAAATGCACAAACAGTAATATCTCCACATTGCACGGTGCAATTCTGAAATTTTTAGCTTTTTCCTGTTAATCCTAGCATGATAAAGAAGATTCAAAGAGAGTGAGATGCCAGCTCCTTTCATTCAGTCAGTAGCTTCAAACATTTCTGGTATATGAAAACATGTTTTTCAATGGCAAAAATCAATGAATATTGTAAATGCACAAACAGTAATATCTCCACATTGCACGGTGCAATTCTGAAATTTTTAGCTTTTTCCTGTTAATCCTAGCATGATAAAGAAGATTCAAAGAGAGTGAGATGCCAGCTCCTTTCATTCAGTCAGTAGCTTCAAACATTTCTGGTATATGAAAAACATGTTTTTCAATGGCAAAAATCAATGAATATTGTAAATGCACAAACAGTAATATCTCCACATTGCACGGTGCAATTCTGAAATTTTTAGCTTTTTCCTGTTAATCCTAGCATGATAAAGAAGATTCAAAGAGAGTGAGATGCCAGCTCCTTTCATTCAGTCAGTAGCTTCAAACATTTCTGGTATATGAAAAACATGTTTTTCAATGGCAAAAATCAATGAATATTGTAAATGCACAAACAGTAATATCTCCACATTGCACGGTGCAATTCTGAAATTTTTAGCTTTTTCCTGTTAATCCTAGCATGATAAAGAAGATTCAAAGAGAGTGAGATGCCAGCTCCTTTCATTCAGTCAGTAGCTTCAAACATTTCTGGACGTTTTTCAATGGCAAAAATCAATGAATATTGTAAATGCACAAACAGTAATATCTCCACATTGCACGGTGCAATTCTGAAATTTTTAGCTTTTTCCTGTTAATCCTAGCATGATAAAGAAGATTCAAAGAGAGTGAGATGCCAGCTCCTTTCATTCAGTCAGTAGCTTCAAACATTTCTGGTATATGAAAAACATGTTTTTCAATGGCAAAAATCAATGAATATTGTAAATGCACAAACAGTAATATCTCCACATTGCACGGTGCAATTCTGAAATTTTTAGCTTTTTCCTGTTAATCCTAGCATGATAAAGAAGATTCAAAGAGAGTGAGATGCCAGCTCCTTTCATTCAGTCAGTAGCTTCAAACATTTCTGGACGTTTTTCAATGGCAAAAATCAATGAATATTGTAAATGCACAAACAGTAATATCTCCACATTGCACGGTGCAATTCTGAAATTTTTAGCTTTTTCCTGTTAATCCTAGCATGATAAAGAAGATTCAAAGAGAGTGAGATGCCAGCTCCTTTCATTCAGTCAGTAGCTTCAAACATTTCTGGTATATGAAAAACATGTTTTTCAATGGCAAAAATCAATGAATATTGTAAATGCACAAACAGTAATATCTCCACATTGCACGGTGCAATTCTGAAATTTTTAGCTTTTTCCTGTTAATCCTAGCATGATAAAGAAGATTCAAAGAGAGTGAGATGCCAGCTCCTTTCATTCAGTCAGTAGCTTCAAACATTTCTGGACGTTTTTCAATGGCAAAAATCAATGAATATTGTAAATGCACAAACAGTAATATCTCCACATTGCACGGTGCAATTCTGAAATTTTTAGCTTTTTCCTGTTAATCCTAGCATGATAAAGAAGATTCAAAGAGAGTGAGATGCCAGCTCCTTTCATTCAGTCAGTAGCTTCAAACATTTCTGGTATATGAAAAACATGTTTTTCAATGGCAAAAATCAATGAATATTGTAAATGCACAAACAGTAATATCTCCACATTGCACGGTGCAATTCTGAAATTTTTAGCTTTTTCCTGTTAATCCTAGCATGATAAAGAAGATTCAAAGAGAGTGAGATGCCAGCTCCTTTCATTCAGTCAGTAGCTTCAAACATTTCTGGTATATGAAAAACATGTTTTTCAATGGCAAAAATCAATGAATATTGTAAATGCACAAACAGTAATATCTCCACATTGCACGGTGCAATTCTGAAATTTTTTGCTTTTTCCTGTTAATCCTAGCATGATAAAGAAGATTCAAAGAGAGTGAGATGCCAGCTCCTTTCATTCAGTCAGTAGCTTCAAACATTTCTGGACGTTTTTCAATGGCAAAAATCAATGAATATTGTAAATGCACAAACAGTAATATCTCCACATTGCACGGTGCAATTCTGAAATTTTTAGCTTTTTCCTGTTAATCCTAGCATGATAAAGAAGATTCAAAGAGAGTGAGATGCCAGCTCCTTTCATTCAGTCAGTAGCTTCAAACATTTCTGGTATATGAAAAACATGTTTTTCAATGGCAAAAATCAATGAATATTGTAAATGCACAAACAGTAATATCTCCACATTGCACGGTGCAATTCTGAAATTTTTAGCTTTTTCCTGTTAATCCTAGCATGATAAAGAAGATTCAAAGAGAGTGAGATGCCAGCTCCTTTCATTCAGTCAGTAGCTTCAAACATTTCTGGACGTTTTTCAATGGCAAAAATCAATGAATATTGTAAATGCACAAACAGTAATATCTCCACATTGCACGGTGCAATTCTGAAATTTTTAGCTTTTTCCTGTTAATCCTAGCATGATAAAGAAGATTCAAAGAGAGTGAGATGCCAGCTCCTTTCATTCAGTCAGTAGCTTCAAACATTTCTGGTATATGAAAAACATGTTTTTCAATGGCAAAAATCAATGAATATTGTAAATGCACAAACAGTAATATCTCCACATTGCACGGTGCAATTCTGAAATTTTTAGCTTTTTCCTGTTAATCCTAGCATGATAAAGAAGATTCAAAGAGAGTGAGATGCCAGCTCCTTTCATTCAGTCAGTAGCTTCAAACATTTCTGGACGTTTTTCAATGGCAAAAATCAATGAATATTGTAAATGCACAAACAGTAATATCTCCACATTGCACGGTGCAATTCTGAAATTTTTAGCTTTTTCCTGTTAATCCTAGCATGATAAAGAAGATTCAAAGAGAGTGAGATGCCAGCTCCTTTCATTCAGTCAGTAGCTTCAAACATTTCTGGTATATGAAAAACATGTTTTTCAATGGCAAAAATCAATGAATATTGTAAATGCACAAACAGTAATATCTCCACATTGCACGGTGCAATTCTGAAATTTTTAGCTTTTTCCTGTTAATCCTAGCATGATAAAGAAGATTCAAAGAGAGTGAGATGCCAGCTCCTTTCATTCAGTCAGTAGCTTCAAACATTTCTGGACGTTTTTCAATGGCAAAAATCAATGAATATTGTAAATGCACAAACAGTAATATCTCCACATTGCACGGTGCAATTCTGAAATTTTTAGCTTTTTCCTGTTAATCCTAGCATGATAAAGAAGATTCAAAGAGAGTGAGATGCCAGCTCCTTTCATTCAGTCAGTAGCTTCAAACATTTCTGGTATATGAAAAACATGTTTTTCAATGGCAAAAATCAATGAATATTGTAAATGCACAAACAGTAATATCTCCACATTGCACGGTGCAATTCTGAAATTTTTAGCTTTTTCCTGTTAATCCTAGCATGATAAAGAAGATTCAAAGAGAGTGAGATGCCAGCTCCTTTCATTCAGTCAGTAGCTTCAAACATTTCTGGACGTTTTTCAATGGCAAAAATCAATGAATATTGTAAATGCACAAACAGTAATATCTCCACATTGCACGGTGCAATTCTGAAATTTTTAGCTTTTTCCTGTTAATCCTAGCATGATAAAGAAGATTCAAAGAGAGTGAGATGCCAGCTCCTTTCATTCAGTCAGTAGCTTCAAACATTTCTGGTATATGAAAAACATGTTTTTCAATGGCAAAAATCAATGAATATTGTAAATGCACAAACAGTAATATCTCCACATTGCACGGTGCAATTCTGAAATTTTTAGCTTTTTCCTGTTAATCCTAGCATGATAAAGAAGATTCAAAGAGAGTGAGATGCCAGCTCCTTTCATTCAGTCAGTAGCTTCAAACATTTCTGGACGTTTTTCAATGGCAAAAATCAATGAATATTGTAAATGCACAAACAGTAATATCTCCACATTGCACGGTGCAATTCTGAAATTTTTAGCTTTTTCCTGTTAATCCTAGCATGATAAAGAAGATTCAAAGAGAGTGAGATGCCAGCTCCTTTCATTCAGTCAGTAGCTTCAAACATTTCTGGTATATGAAAAACATGTTTTTCAATGGCAAAAATCAATGAATATTGTAAATGCACAAACAGTAATATCTCCACATTGCACGGTGCAATTCTGAAATTTTTAGCTTTTTCCTGTTAATCCTAGCATGATAAAGAAGATTCAAAGAGAGTGAGATGCCAGCTCCTTTCATTCAGTCAGTAGCTTCAAACATTTCTGGTATATGAAAAACATGTTTTTCAATGGCAAAAATCAATGAATATTGTAAATGCACAAACAGTAATATCTCCACATTGCACGGTGCAATTCTGAAATTTTTAGCTTTTTCCTGTTAATCCTAGCATGATAAAGAAGATTCAAAGAGAGTGAGATGCCAGCTCCTTTCATTCAGTCAGTAGCTTCAAACATTTCTGGACGTTTTTCAATGGCAAAAATCAATGAATATTGTAAATGCACAAACAGTAATATCTCCACATTGCACGGTGCAATTCTGAAATTTTTAGCTTTTTCCTGTTAATCCTAGCATGATAAAGAAGATTCAAAGAGAGTGAGATGCCAGCTCCTTTCATTCAGTCAGTAGCTTCAAACATTTCTGGTATATGAAAAACATGTTTTTCAATGGCAAAAATCAATGAATATTGTAAATGCACAAACAGTAATATCTCCACATTGCACGGTGCAATTCTGAAATTTTTAGCTTTTTCCTGTTAATACTAGCATGATAAAGAAGATTCAAAGAGAGTGAGATGCCAGCTCCTTTCATTCAGTCAGTAGCTTCAAACATTTCTGGACGTTTTTCAATGGCAAAAATCAATGAATATTGTAAATGCACAAACAGTAATATCTCCACATTGCACGGTGCAATTCTGAAATTTTTAGCTTTTTCCTGTTAATCCTAGCATGATAAAGAAGATTCAAAGAGAGTGAGATGCCAGCTCCTTTCATTCAGTCAGTAGCTTCAAACATTTCTGGTATATGAAAAACATGTTTTTCAATGGCAAAAATCAATGAATATTGTAAATGCACAAACAGTAATATCTCCACATTGCACGGTGCAATTCTGAAATTTTTAGCTTTTTCCTGTTAATCCTAGCATGATAAAGAAGATTCAAAGAGAGTGAGATGCCAGCTCCTTTCATTCAGTCAGTAGCTTCAAACATTTCTGGACGTTTTTCAATGGCAAAAATCAATGAATATTGTAAATGCACAAACAGTAATATCTCCACATTGCACGGTGCAATTCTGAAATTTTTAGCTTTTTCCTGTTAATCCTAGCATGATAAAGAAGATTCAAAGAGAGTGAGATGCCAGCTCCTTTCATTCAGTCAGTAGCTTCAAACATTTCTGGTATATGAAAAACATGTTTTTCAATGGCAAAAATCAATGAATATTGTAAATGCACAAACAGTAATATCTCCACATTGCACGGTGCAATTCTGAAATTTTTAGCTTTTTCCTGTTAATCCTAGCATGATAAAGAAGATTCAAAGAGAGTGAGATGCCAGCTCCTTTCATTCAGTCAGTAGCTTCAAACATTTCTGGTAGGGGGGCGTGGCTTAGGCACAGACCAGGATGGCAGCATAGGTCTGAGCTCCATGAGGGCTAAAACTACAAAGCGACGATAAAAGCAACTTAAGAGGATTTATTCACTCAATTTTGGCATGGACAAACTTCTTAAAGCCTAAGGATCATCTGGATACTAAAAAGACTCTCCCTGACCCGTTATTCCAGGAGATATTTCATTTGGAAGCAGTGAGGTGCGTCCTTGATTTCATTCCAGTCGTGGCTATTGTGACATAGTCCTGCAGGCTTGCAGGTCTGTGTGTCTCTGCAAAGGGACCCCTCCTCTCCCTACCTCCGGACTTTAGAGCACAGCTTTCCGGGTGTTACTGAGCAGACTGTGTAGAATTTATATCTTGAAGCCGGTGGCACCAGAGCCCCGTGAATCGGCTGATTGCCGTATGCAGGGATAACCTATACTGACCCGGCACCCAGAATAGCCCCACTGGGGAAAATCAGTCATTCACCTTATGCAGTCTGTGTTTAAAAGTAACAAGGACTGAGATCTGACGGACCCACGGGACCCAGCACCTCGAAAAGCTACATTGCTGCATTGGACTACCACCCTGCAAATTGTCCCTGCTTACAAGTCACCCAGCTGACAACTGCGACCGGTGACGGGACTCCTGCAGCGATTCCACCGCCCAGCGCTGTGTATAGAAGATTGTGGACCCCGGGGACTTTAAGTGAGGAGACCCCCAAAGAGGATTTGACAGGACCCCCGGGACCCTATACCCCTAAAGGATACACTTCTGCACCGGGTTGCCAGCTTATAAATTGCTCCTGCCTGCAGGTCACCCCGCTATCAGCTGCGACCGGTGACAGGACTCCGGAAGTGAAAACACCGGCCGGTGCAGTCTGTGGAGGATCGCGGACCCCAGGAACTCTCCGGATCTGCAGTCAAGTAACAAGACCGTGAGACCGGACCCCTGAGATGACTGGCAAGACCCCCGCTCCCGGAGGATTTACCCTCGGCTTCTAAGCTACAGGACCCTTCCTGCATCAAGACGCCGGCGGCAGCCCGAGGACCTGGCTCTGCTTACAGCTGTGGCGGCTATTAAGAGGTCCCGACTGGTGCTGAGCAGCATACAGCATCTAATAAGGTCAGATAAGCCCTGAGGGCTCTTACTGTGACTCCGTGGGGTTGTTAATTGAGACCTGGTGGCAGCGGTGTCCCCTCTTCCATTGCGGAGCAGTTCTGTCCCTCTCTCCCTTCTGCTGACAGGCACTTCCTGTGTCTGCGACCGGGCTCCCTGCTCCTCTGTGCGGCTGTTCCCTGGGTTCAGAGGCTGTTCCGCTGGTGGTGGTGCCCCCTCCTCTACTCCGGAGCCGCTCTGCTCCTGCCTCTTCACAGACCGGCACCTCCGGTATATAGGGCTCTCACCCCGCAGCACCTGGGGCTGATTTATTGGCGGGGATATCTCCCTCCTGCTGCTGGGGGGGCCGTTTTGCTCCTCCCTGCCTTTAACTGACAGGTGCCACTGGTCCTCCCCCTCCGTTCCATTTACCCCCGCTGTGCCGCTCTGCTGACTGTGTCCCTCCGGTCTCTGGACCCTGCAGACCCCTGTGACTGCCTCCCCCTATTGTGGTAGCGCCGCCGCGCTCTGGTCTGCCCCTGGTCCTGCGCTGCAGCAGCACCGCTGTCCTTCAGTGTCCCGGCATCCAGAATCAGCTGATCAGTTTTAAATTCTCCCGCCCCCTGCTGCAGCGTGGCTCTGGCTCTGCTCTGCTGTCCATGGTGCTGATTCTATATTAATCAGATTCTCCTGTCCCCTGCTGCAGCGTCGCTCTACACTGCTGTCCAAGGTGCTGATCTTGTATTAGTCAAATCTCCTGCCTTCTGCTACAGCCTCGATCAGCACTGCTGTCCATGGTGCTGATTTTATATCAGTACTGATACAGAGGTCTTTTAAACACCAAACGGTGTATTATCATCTTGACTGTGAGACTTGATCCTGAGGGGAGGGGGGGGATAGGAGGATCTGTTTTTGCCTGTATATATACATACTGTATCTACGCTACCGGATATATATATACCAGTTGGTGCTCATGGAACTCTACAGATCTGCAAGCCTCCATAATAATTAGCTTTCTGCTAAAAATATATGTGCCTTTTATTTTTATCTCCCAGGTCAATTTCATTATTTCTTTGATATTTTTGATTGTGACTTACATTTAAAGGGTTGCATTCTAGGGGGTATATAACTCTGCAGTTTTTAAGGGTATTGTTCGCCTTTTGTCGGATTGATATTTGTTTAACGCAAATTTCTTCTAGCCACTGTTCCCAGTCATTCTGCAACCCTAAAGTCTTTTGTCTACTTTTTAGGTCAAATATTTCTAGTGTCTTTTACTGTTTTTTTTTTTTTTTTTTATATACACCTATAGGTCTGATAGTTCATAATGGCGACTAATAAAAAAAATACCCAAAAGTCTTTGGAAGCTCCCCATAAAACTAGTGCGGTAAGAGCGAAGTCCTCTCAACGCTTTTCATTTTCAAACCCATCTGAAGATGCTGTCAATACTATCAGTCCACTTAAGTCCAGATCACCTCATAGAAATCCGGAAGACAGACAGAGTTCTAAAGTAAGCTCTCCCACCAAAGAACCTTCTAAAAGTCTATTATCTCCAAAACCTCAGAGAATCCCTGATGCTAAACCTGCCCCTTCTATCGTAGTTAAAGAAAAAAAAGCGGAAGAGATGGATATTTCCATCTCATCAAAGAGAAGGGACCCAGGAGCTTGGAGCAACAAGTATTCTTCACTGGCTACGAGTTCGGAGGAGGAATCCTCGGACACGTCTCCTAATCCTAGTCCAGATAAGAGGCGTGCTAAAAAGGACTTTTCCCCTTCGTCCTCAGACCCTACGCCTAGTGTCCCGGTCAAAATGCCCATTTCACAAGAGTTGGGAAATACCGATCTTGGTTCATATCTGGACAATCTTTTAAAGACGATTGACAGAAATATGAAACTGGGCTTCGAGAAACAGGTAGACACCATGAAATCTACTTTGGAAGCTTTTGGTCTTAAACTGGAGGAAAATACTAAAAGACTTGAAACGGTGGAGGATAAGGTAGAGTCTGTCTCTTCTGATAATTTGGAAATTAAATCCGAGCTCAAAAGACTTAGATTAAAAGTTGCGGATTTGGAGGATAGGAGTAGGAGAAATAATTTGAAGATTAGAGGCATATCTGAGGATGTTTCTCCCTCAGATATCTCGGCTTTTCTCAAAGACTTATTTCACAAGACAATCCCATCCCTTTCTGAGCAGGATCTTATCATTGATAGGGCCCATCGCTTATTTCGTCCGACCTCCATTTCCTCGGATCTTCCGAGGGATGTAATAGCTAGGTTGCATTTCTTCTCGACCAAAGAGAGAATCTTGAATTATATCAGGGAAAATAGGACTTTTCCAGAGCCTTTCTCGCACTTAAAAATCTTCTCCGATTTTTCCAAAGAAACCATGGATGCAAGAAGGTCATACAAATTGATCACAGATAGACTGAGGGATATGAATATCCCATATAGGTGGGGCTTTCCAGTAAAGTTGCTGATTTTCTTTAACCGGAAAACATTCACTCTTACAGATCCTGATGAAGGCCCCAAATTTTTTGATTTTATAAAAGACATTCCCTACAAAGTTACAAAGGCACCCCACCGCTGAAATGATAAACACTACTCCCTCGGGAGCCCTCTTTAAAAATAATCTCATTTTATCACCTCACCTAACATGCTATAATAAATTTATCATTCTTCTTATATTTAGCCTTCATGGTTTGTCCACATTATTTTTCCCCCCAATCTGAGGGAGAACCTTTTCGGTGAAGGTTCCCTCAGGAGATTTTTTGATTCGTTTTTTTTTTTTTTTTCTTTGAATATTTGGTTATTGTTATTACTATCTTTGAATTAATATTAGAGATATTGTATTCCAGCTTTGATTGTCGGTTGATTTTTATTTTTTGGGAATTTGTTGGACCAACTGACCCCTCTCCTTTTGACTTACTTTAATTATTAATTTACCTATGCCTATCAAGATCATCACCTATAATGTAAGAGGCCTAAACAGTCCCAATAAGAGATTCTCCCTTTGGAAGGAATTGGGTCATCTTGGTGCTGATGTTGCGTGTCTTCAGGAGACAAGGTTTGCCGAGGGAAAACACCCTACTTTCACCCACAAACGCTACCCTCATATATTTGAATCCACTAGCGACCGGAAAAAAGCCGGTGTAGCTACAGTGATCAGAGATTCTGTCCCATTTGAGTTTTTAGATCAGCATAAAGATGTCAATGGAAGGTTCCATATATTGCTCTGTAAACTGAATAATCATGAGTGCACTGTTGTTAACCTATACGCCCCAAATAAAAAGCAAATACCCTTTTTGAATAAGGTTTTTAGAAAGGTTGAAGAGGTTAGGAGAGGCGAATTGATTTTTTTGGGAGACTTCAACATGGTCCCGGACGGGCATATGGACTCTTCCTCCCCCAGCCGTCATTTATACCCGACGCTAAATAATTGGCTTTATAAAAATGAACTATTTGATACATTTAGATGTCTGCAAACTACCTCCAAAGAATTCTCCCATTTTTCGGATGCGCACCAAACGGCCTCTAGAATAGACTTAATAATAACTGACGTTTTTTCTTTACCCAAATTCTCTAACGTATCTATAGGCCTTAGGTCTCTATCAGATCATGCCCCTACGTCATGTGAAATTCATATTGGTCCTCTTATTAAAAATGGATTTCTTTGGAAATGTAGATCTTCACTTATTCATAACCCCAAAAACAAAAAAATTATTGAAAAAGCTATTTCTGATTATTTTAGGGAGAACGATACCCCAGATTTATCTAATCCCTTCTCCAGCTGGTGCGCTCATAAGGCCGTCCTTCGTGGTGTACTAATGCAGATATCCTCATCTGAAAAAAAAGAAAAAAGATCAAAAATTAATTCTCTTCAAAAACTGATTAGGGAAAAAGAATTAGAGCAAATTAATCTTCCTTCCCCTTCCCCAATAATTCAAAAAGAACTCTCAAATTTAAGGGTAGAGCTAAAATCAGAAATTTTTTCCTCCTATGATGCAATTATTCGGAAATCAAAATTTAATTACTATGCGGCTCTAAATAAACCTACCCGCTTTATGGCCCGCCTAGTCAAATGTAAAAGAGCAATTAATAGAATAGATAAAATAAAAAACAATAGTGGAATAACGTTTTGCCACCCTAAAGATATAGTGAACCAGTTTGCAAATTTTTACAAAAAACTCTACAACATCAAAACTGATCCTCTAATTTCCCATCCTCACCCAGATGCAATCAACAAATTTTTATCCTCCATTAACCTACCGAAATTGAGCCCTCTGGATCACGAGTCATTGAATAAGCCTTTTTCTAACCTTGAAATTATTAACACAATAAAGCAACTTAAAGATTTCAAGGCTCCGGGTCCAGATGGGTTCATTAATGAGTATTATAAAACTTTTTGTGACCTACTTTCTTCCCCTCTCACGAAAATTTTCAATCATGCTTCCTCAATAAGCTCCTTCCCCTCAGAAATGCTGGAAGCCACCATTACCCTAATACCCAAGTCTAAGGATGAGAGAGATAATGTTAAAAATTATAGGCCCATTTCGCTAATTAACACTGATATTAAGATATATTCGAAAATTCTGGCCAATCGTTTATCGACTATTCTCCCATCTCTCATCAACGATGATCAGATTGGCTTCGTTGGTGGGAGGCAAGCAACTGATGGCTCTAGAAGACTTCTGAATATTATTAAGGTGATAAATACGGCGAAACTCCCAACTTCATTGCTTGCTTTAGACGCTGAAAAAGCTTTCGACAGGTTAAATTGGCTATACCTTAAACTCACCCTTATTAAATTCGGTTTTGATAACAAATTTCTCTCTTCAATTATGGCCCTCTATTCTAACCCCCAAGCAAAAATTTATGTTAACAATTATCTCTCAAATCCAATCCCTATCACAAATGGTACTAGACAGGGTTGCCCACTTTCCCCCCTTCTCTTTGTCCTGGCTATGGAGCCTTTGGCACAGAGGATTAGAGAAAACACTGACATTAGGGGGATTTCTACCCCATCTCGAGAATTTAAAATTGGCCTCTTTGCAGATGATGTTATGCTTTCCTTGCTGGACCCAGTAAATTCGGTTGCGGAAGTTTCGAAGGTTCTAGAACTATTCTCTCAGATTTCTTATTTTAAGATCAATAATGAGAAGTCTAAACTTTTAAACATTAATCTGGACCGTCAGACGAGAGAGGTTTTACACTCGAGATTTTCCTTCGGTTTGGCTAAACGCAATCTGACTTATTTGGGGATCAGTATTGGTAAAACTATTAACTCAACAATTTCTGACAACCTGGTTCTGATTGAGGATATCGTCCGTGGAGATTTGATGGAATTTTTGAAAAGAGATTTGTCATGGTGGGGTAGAGTCCTCTCTATTAAGATGTTTGTTCTACCCAAAATCTTGTATTTTTTCCGCAACTTACCTCTAACTATTTCTCACATCTTTATTCAAAAAATTCAAAATCAGATTAATTCCTATGTCTGGGATAATAAACGTGCGAGGATATCTGCAGATATATTGTACAAGAATAAGTGCAACGGAGGTCTGAGCCACCCTAATATTTTCGCTTACTATTTGGCAAACCTCATCAAACAGAGCAGTAATTGGTTTAATTCTGACAGTCCCCCAGCTTGGATGACTCTGGAGACCTTCTTAAATAATGGTTCTTCTCCCCGTGAATTGTTACTTAGGCATCTCTTTAAACAGTGCACTCATGATTCTTCCCATCCTATTTTCCAGGCGATTATTGACGCCTGGAAAAAAATCGCCAAAAGAAAGAAAAAGAGTCCCCTAAGAGATTCTGATAGGGATAAGTTTTCTTTTGTCAAAAATTTTCCAATTGGTTTTGTTGCTGATCTGTATAACTCTTCCATTCCAGATCAGTGGGACAATAAAGGGTTAAGGAAAATTGGAGACTTCTATGAAGCTTCTGCCTTTATTCCTTTCCAAACTCTTAAAAAAAGATTCAACTTACCTTCCTCTGATTTCTTTTTATACTCTCATTTAAAGAGCATTATTCTGGAATTTATTTCTGGTAAACTTATTGTTTCTGAAACCTCGGTGAACCTGTTAAGCAACCCATCCCACAAAATTTTTTGGAGCCTGAGACACATATATAACAGCTTCAATAATGATCTTTCCTTCCAAAAACACCTCTACATGATACGCTGGGAAAAAGATCTAAAACTCAATTTCCAATCCGATCAATGGGAGAGTGCTGTTCTTTTTTCTCAGGCCTCTAATATATCTATGCCCTTACAAGAGGCTTACTTCAAAATTCTAACCAGATGGTATTACACTCCAATCAGGCTTCACCATATAAAGCCCAGCAACTCTCCCCTTTGTTGGAGGGAGTGCGGCCTTAGGGGAGATCTTTTACATCTCTTTTGGAGCTGCCCAAAAATCCGGAATCTATGGGCTCAGATCTCTTCTTTGGTAGATGACCTTTTAGGCAGACCTGTAGTATTGACCCCTCAAATGGCTTTACTATCCTTAGATCTTGAACCATATAAGTCGTTTGAAAGATCTTTGGTGATTCACTTATTTTCAGTGTGTAAGAACGCATTGGCTTTTTATTGGAGAAAGTCACATGTCCCCACTTTGGAGGACTTAGTTGATAAGATGAATCTCCATAGAATATTTGAACTCAGATTTTCCCTTATCAACAATAATTTACTTAAATTTTCTAGGAAGTGGGGTATTTGGCTCACTAAATTCCCTCAACCCTCTCATAACGCTGGAACATCTTAATGTGTGTCGTGTTTAGCTCATTAATATGTTTAATTTTGCTAATGATAGTAATGTGTGTTTAAAGTGTTCAAATTTCTGTATTATTGTATATACTATTTGACGAACAAATTTCTCCCATCTTTCCTGTTTATCCATTCCCGTTTGTTCCCTTTCCCTTTCCTTTCCCTCAAAATTTTTCCCTTATTATGAATATTCTTTTGTCACTACTTTTATGCTACGTGTGTTATTCCCCTGTTAAATTGTTTATTAAAAATAAAAAAAATATGGTAAAACAAACATTTCTGGTATATGAAAAACATGTTTTTCAATGGCAAAAATCAATGAATATTGTAAATGCACAAACAGTAATATCTCCACATTGCACGGTGCAATTCTGAAATTTTTTGCTTTTTCCTGTTAATCCTAGCATGATAAAGAAGATTCAAAGAGAGTGAGATGCCAGCTCCTTTCATTCAGTCAGTAGCTTCAAACATTTCTGGACGTTTTTCAATGGCAAAAATCAATGAATATTGTAAATGCACAAACAGTAATATCTCCACATTGCACGGTGCAATTCTGAAATTTTTAGCTTTTTCCTGTTAATCCTAGCATGATAAAGAAGATTCAGAGTGAGATGCCAGCTCCTTTCATTCAGTCAGTAGCTTCAAACATTTCTGGTATATGAAAAACATGTTTTTCAATGGCAAAAATCAATGAATATTGTAAATGCACAAACAGTAATATCTCCACATTGCACGGTGCAATTCTGAAATTTTTAGCTTTTTCCTGTTAATCCTAGCATGATAAAGAAGATTCAAAGAGAGTGAGATGCCAGCTCCTTTCATTCAGTCAGTAGCTTCAAACATTTCTGGACGTTTTTCAATGGCAAAAATCAATGAATATTGTAAATGCACAAACAGTAATATCTCCACATTGCACGGTGCAATTCTGAAATTTTTAGCTTTTTCCTGTTAATCCTAGCATGATAAAGAAGATTCAAAGAGAGTGAGATGCCAGCTCCTTTCATTCAGTCAGTAGCTTCAAACATTTCTGGTATATGAAAAACATGTTTTTCAATGGCAAAAATCAATGAATATTGTAAATGCACAAACAGTAATATCTCCACATTGCACGGTGCAATTCTGAAATTTTTAGCTTTTTCCTGTTAATCCTAGCATGATAAAGAAGATTCAAAGAGAGTGAGATGCCAGCTCCTTTCATTCAGTCAGTAGCTTCAAACATTTCTGGACGTTTTTCAATGGCAAAAATCAATGAATATTGTAAATGCACAAACAGTAATATCTCCACATTGCACGGTGCAATTCTGAAATTTTTAGCTTTTTCCTGTTAATCCTAGCATGATAAAGAAGATTCAAAGAGAGTGAGATGCCAGCTCCTTTCATTCAGTCAGTAGCTTCAAACATTTCTGGTATATGAAAAACATGTTTTTCAATGGCAAAAATCAATGAATATTGTAAATGCACAAACAGTAATATCTCCACATTGCACGGTGCAATTCTGAAATTTTTAGCTTTTTCCTGTTAATCCTAGCATGATAAAGAAGATTCAAAGAGAGTGAGATGCCAGCTCCTTTCATTCAGTCAGTAGCTTCAAACATTTCTGGTATATGAAAAACATGTTTTTCAATGGCAAAAATCAATGAATATTGTAAATGCACAAACAGTAATATCTCCACATTGCACGGTGCAATTCTGAAATTTTTAGCTTTTTCCTGTTAATCCTAGCATGATAAAGAAGATTCAAAGAGAGTGAGATGCCAGCTCCTTTCATTCAGTCAGTAGCTTCAAACATTTCTGGTATATGAAAAACATGTTTTTCAATGGCAAAAATCAATGAATATTGTAAATGCACAAACAGTAATATCTCCACATTGCACGGTGCAATTCTGAAATTTTTAGCTTTTTCCTGTTAATCCTAGCATGATAAAGAAGATTCAAAGAGAGTGAGATGCCAGCTCCTTTCATTCAGTCAGTAGCTTCAAACATTTCTGGACGTTTTTCAATGGCAAAAATCAATGAATATTGTAAATGCACAAACAGTAATATCTCCACATTGCACGGTGCAATTCTGAAATTTTTAGCTTTTTCCTGTTAATCCTAGCATGATAAAGAAGATTCAAAGAGAGTGAGATGCCAGCTCCTTTCATTCAGTCAGTAGCTTCAAACATTTCTGGTATATGAAAAACATGTTTTTCAATGGCAAAAATCAATGAATATTGTAAATGCACAAACAGTAATATCTCCACATTGCACGGTGCAATTCTGAAATTTTTAGCTTTTTCCTGTTAATCCTAGCATGATAAAGAAGATTCAAAGAGAGTGAGATGCCAGCTCCTTTCATTCAGTCAGTAGCTTCAAACATTTCTGGACGTTTTTCAATGGCAAAAATCAATGAATATTGTAAATGCACAAACAGTAATATCTCCACATTGCACGGTGCAATTCTGAAATTTTTAGCTTTTTCCTGTTAATCCTAGCATGATAAAGAAGATTCAAAGAGAGTGAGATGCCAGCTCCTTTCATTCAGTCAGTAGCTTCAAACATTTCTGGTATATGAAAAACATGTTTTTCAATGGCAAAAATCAATGAATATTGTAAATGCACAAACAGTAATATCTCCACATTGCACGGTGCAATTCTGAAATTTTTAGCTTTTTCCTGTTAATCCTAGCATGATAAAGAAGATTCAAAGAGAGTGAGATGCCAGCTCCTTTCATTCAGTCAGTAGCTTCAAACATTTCTGGACGTTTTTCAATGGCAAAAATCAATGAATATTGTAAATGCACAAACAGTAATATCTCCACATTGCACGGTGCAATTCTGAAATTTTTAGCTTTTTCCTGTTAATCCTAGCATGATAAAGAAGATTCAAAGAGAGTGAGATGCCAGCTCCTTTCATTCAGTCAGTAGCTTCAAACATTTCTGGTATATGAAAAACATGTTTTTCAATGGCAAAAATCAATGAATATTGTAAATGCACAAACAGTAATATCTCCACATTGCACGGTGCAATTCTGAAATTTTTAGCTTTTTCCTGTTAATCCTAGCATGATAAAGAAGATTCAAAGAGAGTGAGATGCCAGCTCCTTTCATTCAGTCAGTAGCTTCAAACATTTCTGGTATATGAAAAACATGTTTTTCAATGGCAAAAATCAATGAATATTGTAAATGCACAAACAGTAATATCTCCACATTGCACGGTGCAATTCTGAAATTTTTTGCTTTTTCCTGTTAATCCTAGCATGATAAAGAAGATTCAAAGAGAGTGAGATGCCAGCTCCTTTCATTCAGTCAGTAGCTTCAAACATTTCTGGACGTTTTTCAATGGCAAAAATCAATGAATATTGTAAATGCACAAACAGTAATATCTCCACATTGCACGGTGCAATTCTGAAATTTTTAGCTTTTTCCTGTTAATCCTAGCATGATAAAGAAGATTCAAAGAGAGTGAGATGCCAGCTCCTTTCATTCAGTCAGTAGCTTCAAACATTTCTGGTATATGAAAAACATGTTTTTCAATGGCAAAAATCAATGAATATTGTAAATGCACAAACAGTAATATCTCCACATTGCACGGTGCAATTCTGAAATTTTTAGCTTTTTCCTGTTAATCCTAGCATGATAAAGAAGATTCAAAGAGAGTGAGATGCCAGCTCCTTTCATTCAGTCAGTAGCTTCAAACATTTCTGGACGTTTTTCAATGGCAAAAATCAATGAATATTGTAAATGCACAAACAGTAATATCTCCACATTGCACGGTGCAATTCTGAAATTTTTAGCTTTTTCCTGTTAATCCTAGCATGATAAAGAAGATTCAAAGAGAGTGAGATGCCAGCTCCTTTCATTCAGTCAGTAGCTTCAAACATTTCTGGTATATGAAAAACATGTTTTTCAATGGCAAAAATCAATGAATATTGTAAATGCACAAACAGTAATATCTCCACATTGCACGGTGCAATTCTGAAATTTTTAGCTTTTTCCTGTTAATCCTAGCATGATAAAGAAGATTCAAAGAGAGTGAGATGCCAGCTCCTTTCATTCAGTCAGTAGCTTCAAACATTTCTGGACGTTTTTCAATGGCAAAAATCAATGAATATTGTAAATGCACAAACAGTAATATCTCCACATTGCACGGTGCAATTCTGAAATTTTTAGCTTTTTCCTGTTAATCCTAGCATGATAAAGAAGATTCAAAGAGAGTGAGATGCCAGCTCCTTTCATTCAGTCAGTAGCTTCAAACATTTCTGGTATATGAAAAACATGTTTTTCAATGGCAAAAATCAATGAATATTGTAAATGCACAAACAGTAATATCTCCACATTGCACGGTGCAATTCTGAAATTTTTAGCTTTTTCCTGTTAATCCTAGCATGATAAAGAAGATTCAAAGAGAGTGAGATGCCAGCTCCTTTCATTCAGTCAGTAGCTTCAAACATTTCTGGACGTTTTTCAATGGCAAAAATCAATGAATATTGTAAATGCACAAACAGTAATATCTCCACATTGCACGGTGCAATTCTGAAATTTTTAGCTTTTTCCTGTTAATCCTAGCATGATAAAGAAGATTCAAAGAGAGTGAGATGCCAGCTCCTTTCATTCAGTCAGTAGCTTTAAACATTTCTGGTATATGAAAAACATGTTTTTCAATGGCAAAAATCAATGAATATTGTAAATGCACAAACAGTAATATCTCCACATTGCACGGTGCAATTCTGAAATTTTTAGCTTTTTCCTGTTAATCCTAGCATGATAAAGAAGATTCAAAGAGAGTGAGATGCCAGCTCCTTTCATTCAGTCAGTAGCTTCAAACATTTCTGGTATATGAAAAACATGTTTTTCAATGGCAAAAATCAATGAATATTGTAAATGCACAAACAGTAATATCTCCACATTGCACGGTGCAATTCTGAAATTTTTAGCTTTTTCCTGTTAATCCTAGCATGATAAAGAAGATTCAAAGAGAGTGAGATGCCAGCTCCTTTCATTCAGTCAGTAGCTTCAAACATTTCTGGTATATGAAAAACATGTTTTTCAATGGCAAAAATCAATGAATATTGTAAATGCACAAACAGTAATATCTCCACATTGCACGGTGCAATTCTGAAATTTTTAGCTTTTTCCTGTTAATCCTAGCATGATAAAGAAGATTCAAAGAGAGTGAGATGCCAGCTCCTTTCATTCAGTCAGTAGCTTCAAACATTTCTGGACGTTTTTCAATGGCAAAAATCAATGAATATTGTAAATGCACAAACAGTAATATCTCCACATTGCACGGTGCAATTCTGAAATTTTTAGCTTTTTCCTGTTAATCCTAGCATGATAAAGAAGATTCAAAGAGAGTGAGATGCCAGCTCCTTTCATTCAGTCAGTAGCTTCAAACATTTCTGGTATATGAAAAACATGTTTTTCAATGGCAAAAATCAATGAATATTGTAAATGCACAAACAGTAATATCTCCACATTGCACGGTGCAATTCTGAAATTTTTAGCTTTTTCCTGTTAATCCTAGCATGATAAAGAAGATTCAAAGAGAGTGAGATGCCAGCTCCTTTCATTCAGTCAGTAGCTTCAAACATTTCTGGTATATGAAAAACATGTTTTTCAATGGCAAAAATCAATGAATATTGTAAATGCACAAACAGTAATATCTCCACATTGCACGGTGCAATTCTGAAATTTTTAGCTTTTTCCTGCTAATCCTAGCATGATAAAGAAGATTCAAAGAGAGTGAGATGCCAGCTCCTTTCATTCAGTCAGTAGCTTCAAACATTTCTGGACGTTTTTCAATGGCAAAAATCAATGAATATTGTAAATGCACAAACAGTAATATCTCCACATTGCACGGTGCAATTCTGAATTTTTTTGCTTTTTCCTGCTAATCCTAGCATGATAAAGAAGATTCAAAGAGAGTGAGATGCCAGCTCCTTTCATTCAGTCAGTAGCTTCAAACATTTCTGGACGTTTTTCAATGGCAAAAATCAATGAATATTGTAAATGCACAAACAGTAATATCTCCACATTGCACGGTGCAATTCTGAAATTTTTAGCTTTTTCCTGTTAATCCTAGCATGATAAAGAAGATTCAAAGAGAGTGAGATGCCAGCTCCTTTCATTCAGTCAGTAGCTTCAAACATTTCTGGTATATGAAAAACATGTTTTTCAATGGCAAAAATCAATGAATATTGTAAATGCACAAACAGTAATATCTCCACATTGCACGGTGCAATTCTGAAATTTTTAGCTTTTTCCTGTTAATCCTAGCATGATAAAGAAGATTCAAAGAGAGTGAGATGCCAGCTCCTTTCATTCAGTCAGTAGCTTCAAACATTTCTGGACGTTTTTCAATGGCAAAAATCAATGAATATTGTAAATGCACAAACAGTAATATCTCCACATTGCACGGTGCAATTCTGAAATTTTTAGCTTTTTCCTGTTAATCCTAGCATGATAAAGAAGATTCAAAGAGAGTGAGATGCCAGCTCCTTTCATTCAGTCAGTAGCTTCAAACATTTCTGGACGTTTTTCAATGGCAAAAATCAATGAATATTGTAAATGCACAAACAGTAATATCTCCACATTGCACGGTGCAATTCTGAAATTTTTAGCTTTTTCCTGTTAATCCTAGCATGATAAAGAAGATTCAAAGAGAGTGAGATGCCAGCTCCTTTCATTCAGTCAGTAGCTTCAAACATTTCTGGTATATGAAAAACATGTTTTTCAATGGCAAAAATCAATGAATATTGTAAATGCACAAACAGTAATATCTCCACATTGCACGGTGCAATTCTGAAATTTTTAGCTTTTTCCTGTTAATCCTAGCATGATAAAGAAGATTCAAAGAGAGTGAGATGCCAGCTCCTTTCATTCAGTCAGTAGCTTCAAACATTTCTGGACGTTTTTCAATGGCAAAAATCAATGAATATTGTAAATGCACAAACAGTAATATCTCCACATTGCACGGTGCAATTCTGAAATTTTTAGCTTTTTCCTGTTAATCCTAGCATGATAAAGAAGATTCAAAGAGAGTGAGATGCCAGCTCCTTTCATTCAGTCAGTAGCTTCAAACATTTCTGGACGTTTTTCAATGGCAAAAATCAATGAATATTGTAAATGCACAAACAGTAATATCTCCACATTGCACGGTGCAATTCTGAAATTTTTTGCTTTTTCCTGCTAATCCTAGCATGATAAAGAAGATTCAAAGAGAGTGAGATGCCAGCTCCTTTCATTCAGTCAGTAGCTTCAAACATTTCTGGACGTTTTTCAATGGCAAAAATCAATGAATATTGTAAATGCACAAACAGTAATATCTCCACATTGCACGGTGCAATTCTGAAATTTTTAGCTTTTTCCTGTTAATCCTAGCATGATAAAGAAGATTCAAAGAGAGTGAGATGCCAGCTCCTTTCATTCAGTCAGTAGCTTCAAACATTTCTGGTATATGAAAAACATGTTTTTCAATGGCAAAAATCAATGAATATTGTAAATGCACAAACAGTAATATCTCCACATTGCACGGTGCAATTCTGAAATTTTTAGCTTTTTCCTGTTAATCCTAGCATGATAAAGAAGATTCAAAGAGAGTGAGATGCCAGCTCCTTTCATTCAGTCAGTAGCTTCAAACATTTCTGGACGTTTTTCAATGGCAAAAATCAATGAATATTGTAAATGCACAAACAGTAATATCTCCACATTGCACAGTGCAATTCTGAAATTTTTAGCTTTTTCCTGTTAATCCTAGCATGATAAAGAAGATTCAAAGAGAGTGAGATGCCAGCTCCTTTCATTCAGTCAGTAGCTTCAAACATTTCTGGACGTTTTTCAATGGCAAAAATCAATGAATATTGTAAATGCACAAACAGTAATATCTCCACATTGCACGGTGCAATTCTGAAATTTTTAGCTTTTTCCTGTTAATCCTAGCATGATAAAGAAGATTCAAAGAGAGTGAGATGCCAGCTCCTTTCATTCAGTCAGTAGCTTCAAACATTTCTGGTATATGAAAAACATGTTTTTCAATGGCAAAAATCAATGAATATTGTAAATGCACAAACAGTAATATCTCCACATTGCACTTTGCAATTCTGAAATTTTTTGCTTTTTCCTGTTAATCCTAGCATGATAAAGAAGATTCAAAGAGAGTGAGATGCCAGCTCCTTTCATTCAGTCAGTAGCTTCAAACATTTCTGGACGTTTTTCAATGGCAAAAATCAATGAATATTGTAAATGCACAAACAGTAATATCTCCACATTGCACGGTGCAATTCTGAAATTTTTTGCTTTTTCCTGCTAATCCTAGCATGATAAAGAAGATTCAAAGAGAGTGAGATGCCAGCTCCTTTCATTCAGTCAGTAGCTTCAAACATTTCTGGACGTTTTTCAATGGCAAAAATCAATGAATATTGTAAATGCACAAACAGTAATATCTCCACATTGCACGGTGCAATTCTGAAATTTTTAGCTTTTTCCTGTTAATCCTAGCATGATAAAGAAGATTCAAAGAGAGTGAGATGCCAGCTCCTTTCATTCAGTCAGTAGCTTCAAACATTTCTGGTATATGAAAAACATGTTTTTCAATGGCAAAAATCAATGAATATTGTAAATGCACAAACAGTAATATCTCCACATTGCACGGTGCAATTCTGAAATTTTTAGCTTTTTCCTGTTAATCCTAGCATGATAAAGAAGATTCAAAGAGAGTGAGATGCCAGCTCCTTTCATTCAGTCAGTAGCTTCAAACATTTCTGGTATATGAAAAACATGTTTTTCAATGGCAAAAATCAATGAATATTGTAAATGCACAAACAGTAATATCTCCACATTGCACGGTGCAATTCTGAAATTTTTTGCTTTTTCCTGTTAATCCTAGCATGATAAAGAAGATTCAAAGAGAGTGAGATGCCAGCTCCTTTCATTCAGTCAGTAGCTTCAAACATTTCTGGACGTTTTTCAATGGCAAAAATCAATGAATATTGTAAATGCACAAACAGTAATATCTCCACATTGCACGGTGCAATTCTGAAATTTTTAGCTTTTTCCTGTTAATCCTAGCATGATAAAGAAGATTCAAAGAGAGTGAGATGCCAGCTCCTTTCATTCAGTCAGTAGCTTCAAACATTTCTGGTATATGAAAAACATGTTTTTCAATGGCAAAAATCAATGAATATTGTAAATGCACAAACAGTAATATCTCCACATTGCACGGTGCAATTCTGAAATTTTTAGCTTTTTCCTGTTAATCCTAGCATGATAAAGAAGATTCAAAGAGAGTGAGATGCCAGCTCCTTTCATTCAGTCAGTAGCTTCAAACATTTCTGGACGTTTTTCAATGGCAAAAATCAATGAATATTGTAAATGCACAAACAGTAATATCTCCACATTGCACGGTGCAATTCTGAAATTTTTAGCTTTTTCCTGTTAATCCTAGCATGATAAAGAAGATTCAAAGAGAGTGAGATGCCAGCTCCTTTCATTCAGTCAGTAGCTTCAAACATTTCTGGTATATGAAAAACATGTTTTTCAATGGCAAAAATCAATGAATATTGTAAATGCACAAACAGTAATATCTCCACATTGCACGGTGCAATTCTGAAATTTTTAGCTTTTTCCTGTTAATCCTAGCATGATAAAGAAGATTCAAAGAGAGTGAGATGCCAGCTCCTTTCATTCAGTCAGTAGCTTCAAACATTTCTGGACGTTTTTCAATGGCAAAAATCAATGAATATTGTAAATGCACAAACAGTAATATCTCCACATTGCACGGTGCAATTCTGAAATTTTTAGCTTTTTCCTGTTAATCCTAGCATGATAAAGAAGATTCAAAGAGAGTGAGATGCCAGCTCCTTTCATTCAGTCAGTAGCTTCAAACATTTCTGGTATATGAAAAACATGTTTTTCAATGGCAAAAATCAATGAATATTGTAAATGCACAAACAGTAATATCTCCACATTGCACGGTGCAATTCTGAAATTTTTAGCTTTTTCCTGTTAATCCTAGCATGATAAAGAAGATTCAAAGAGAGTGAGATGCCAGCTCCTTTCATTCAGTCAGTAGCTTCAAACATTTCTGGACGTTTTTCAATGGCAAAAATCAATGAATATTGTAAATGCACAAACAGTAATATCTCCACATTGCACGGTGCAATTCTGAAATTTTTAGCTTTTTCCTGTTAATCCTAGCATGATAAAGAAGATTCAAAGAGAGTGAGATGCCAGCTCCTTTCATTCAGTCAGTAGCTTCAAACATTTCTGGTATATGAAAAACATGTTTTTCAATGGCAAAAATCAATGAATATTGTAAATGCACAAACAGTAATATCTCCACATTGCACGGTGCAATTCTGAAATTTTTAGCTTTTTCCTGTTAATCCTAGCATGATAAAGAAGATTCAAAGAGAGTGAGATGCCAGCTCCTTTCATTCAGTCAGTAGCTTCAAACATTTCTGGTATATGAAAAACATGTTTTTCAATGGCAAAAATCAATGAATATTGTAAATGCACAAACAGTAATATCTCCACATTGCACGGTGCAATTCTGAAATTTTTAGCTTTTTCCTGTAAATCCTAGCATGATAAAGAAGATTCAAAGAGAGTGAGATGCCAGCTCCTTTCATTCAGTCAGTAGCTTCAAACATTTCTGGTATATGAAAAACATGTTTTTCAATGGCAAAAATCAATGAATATTGTAAATGCACAAACAGTAATATCTCCACATTGCACGGTGCAATTCTGAAATTTTTAGCTTTTTCCTGTTAATCCTAGCATGATAAAGAAGATTCAAAGAGAGTGAGATGCCAGCTCCTTTCATTCAGTCAGTAGCTTCAAACATTTCTGGACGTTTTTCAATGGCAAAAATCAATGAATATTGTAAATGCACAAACAGTAATATCTCCACATTGCACGGTGCAATTCTGAAATTTTTAGCTTTTTCCTGTTAATCCTAGCATGATAAAGAAGATTCAAAGAGAGTGAGATGCCAGCTCCTTTCATTCAGTCAGTAGCTTCAAACATTTCTGGTATATGAAAAACATGTTTTTCAATGGCAAAAATCAATGAATATTGTAAATGCACAAACAGTAATATCTCCACATTGCACGGTGCAATTCTGAAATTTTTAGCTTTTTCCTGTTAATCCTAGCATGATAAAGAAGATTCAAAGAGAGTGAGATGCCAGCTCCTTTCATTCAGTCAGTAGCTTCAAACATTTCTGGTATATGAAAAACATGTTTTTCAATGGCAAAAATCAATGAATATTGTAAATGCACAAACAGTAATATCTCCACATTGCACGGTGCAATTCTGAAATTTTTAGCTTTTTCCTGCTAATCCTAGCATGATAAAGAAGATTCAAAGAGAGTGAGATGCCAGCTCCTTTCATTCAGTCAGTAGCTTCAAACATTTCTGGACGTTTTTCAATGGCAAAAATCAATGAATATTGTAAATGCACAAACAGTAATATCTCCACATTGCACGGTGCAATTCTGAATTTTTTTGCTTTTTCCTGCTAATCCTAGCATGATAAAGAAGATTCAAAGAGAGTGAGATGCCAGCTCCTTTCATTCAGTCAGTAGCTTCAAACATTTCTGGACGTTTTTCAATGGCAAAAATCAATGAATATTGTAAATGCACAAACAGTAATATCTCCACATTGCACGGTGCAATTCTGAAATTTTTAGCTTTTTCCTGTTAATCCTAGCATGATAAAGAAGATTCAAAGAGAGTGAGATGCCAGCTCCTTTCATTCAGTCAGTAGCTTCAAACATTTCTGGTATATGAAAAACATGTTTTTCAATGGCAAAAATCAATGAATATTGTAAATGCACAAACAGTAATATCTCCACATTGCACGGTGCAATTCTGAAATTTTTAGCTTTTTCCTGTTAATCCTAGCATGATAAAGAAGATTCAAAGAGAGTGAGATGCCAGCTCCTTTCATTCAGTCAGTAGCTTCAAACATTTCTGGACGTTTTTCAATGGCAAAAATCAATGAATATTGTAAATGCACAAACAGTAATATCTCCACATTGCACGGTGCAATTCTGAAATTTTTAGCTTTTTCCTGTTAATCCTAGCATGATAAAGAAGATTCAAAGAGAGTGAGATGCCAGCTCCTTTCATTCAGTCAGTAGCTTCAAACATTTCTGGACGTTTTTCAATGGCAAAAATCAATGAATATTGTAAATGCACAAACAGTAATATCTCCACATTGCACGGTGCAATTCTGAAATTTTTAGCTTTTTCCTGTTAATCCTAGCATGATAAAGAAGATTCAAAGAGAGTGAGATGCCAGCTCCTTTCATTCAGTCAGTAGCTTCAAACATTTCTGGTATATGAAAAACATGTTTTTCAATGGCAAAAATCAATGAATATTGTAAATGCACAAACAGTAATATCTCCACATTGCACGGTGCAATTCTGAAATTTTTAGCTTTTTCCTGTTAATCCTAGCATGATAAAGAAGATTCAAAGAGAGTGAGATGCCAGCTCCTTTCATTCAGTCAGTAGCTTCAAACATTTCTGGACGTTTTTCAATGGCAAAAATCAATGAATATTGTAAATGCACAAACAGTAATATCTCCACATTGCACGGTGCAATTCTGAAATTTTTAGCTTTTTCCTGTTAATCCTAGCATGATAAAGAAGATTCAAAGAGAGTGAGATGCCAGCTCCTTTCATTCAGTCAGTAGCTTCAAACATTTCTGGACGTTTTTCAATGGCAAAAATCAATGAATATTGTAAATGCACAAACAGTAATATCTCCACATTGCACGGTGCAATTCTGAAATTTTTTGCTTTTTCCTGCTAATCCTAGCATGATAAAGAAGATTCAAAGAGAGTGAGATGCCAGCTCCTTTCATTCAGTCAGTAGCTTCAAACATTTCTGGACGTTTTTCAATGGCAAAAATCAATGAATATTGTAAATGCACAAACAGTAATATCTCCACATTGCACGGTGCAATTCTGAAATTTTTAGCTTTTTCCTGTTAATCCTAGCATGATAAAGAAGATTCAAAGAGAGTGAGATGCCAGCTCCTTTCATTCAGTCAGTAGCTTCAAACATTTCTGGTATATGAAAAACATGTTTTTCAATGGCAAAAATCAATGAATATTGTAAATGCACAAACAGTAATATCTCCACATTGCACGGTGCAATTCTGAAATTTTTAGCTTTTTCCTGTTAATCCTAGCATGATAAAGAAGATTCAAAGAGAGTGAGATGCCAGCTCCTTTCATTCAGTCAGTAGCTTCAAACATTTCTGGACGTTTTTCAATGGCAAAAATCAATGAATATTGTAAATGCACAAACAGTAATATCTCCACATTGCACGGTGCAATTCTGAAATTTTTAGCTTTTTCCTGTTAATCCTAGCATGATAAAGAAGATTCAAAGAGAGTGAGATGCCAGCTCCTTTCATTCAGTCAGTAGCTTCAAACATTTCTGGACGTTTTTCAATGGCAAAAATCAATGAATATTGTAAATGCACAAACAGTAATATCTCCACATTGCACGGTGCAATTCTGAAATTTTTAGCTTTTTCCTGTTAATCCTAGCATGATAAAGAAGATTCAAAGAGAGTGAGATGCCAGCTCCTTTCATTCAGTCAGTAGCTTCAAACATTTCTGGTATATGAAAAACATGTTTTTCAATGGCAAAAATCAATGAATATTGTAAATGCACAAACAGTAATATCTCCACATTGCACTTTGCAATTCTGAAATTTTTTGCTTTTTCCTGTTAATCCTAGCATGATAAAGAAGATTCAAAGAGAGTGAGATGCCAGCTCCTTTCATTCAGTCAGTAGCTTCAAACATTTCTGGACGTTTTTCAATGGCAAAAATCAATGAATATTGTAAATGCACAAACAGTAATATCTCCACATTGCACGGTGCAATTCTGAAATTTTTTGCTTTTTCCTGCTAATCCTAGCATGATAAAGAAGATTCAAAGAGAGTGAGATGCCAGCTCCTTTCATTCAGTCAGTAGCTTCAAACATTTCTGGACGTTTTTCAATGGCAAAAATCAATGAATATTGTAAATGCACAAACAGTAATATCTCCACATTGCACGGTGCAATTCTGAAATTTTTAGCTTTTTCCTGTTAATCCTAGCATGATAAAGAAGATTCAAAGAGAGTGAGATGCCAGCTCCTTTTATTCAGTCAGTAGCTTCAAACATTTCTGGTATATGAAAAACATGTTTTTCAATGGCAAAAATCAATGAATATTGTAAATGCACAAACAGTAATATCTCCACATTGCACGGTGCAATTCTGAAATTTTTAGCTTTTTCCTGTTAATCCTAGCATGATAAAGAAGATTCAAAGAGAGTGAGATGCCAGCTCCTTTCATTCAGTCAGTAGCTTCAAACATTTCTGGTATATGAAAAACATGTTTTTCAATGGCAAAAATCAATGAATATTGTAAATGCACAAACAGTAATATCTCCACATTGCACGGTGCAATTCTGAAATTTTTAGCTTTTTCCTGTTAATCCTAGCATGATAAAGAAGATTCAAAGAGAGTGAGATGCCAGCTCCTTTCATTCAGTCAGTAGCTTCAAACATTTCTGGACGTTTTTCAATGGCAAAAATCAATGAATATTGTAAATGCACAAACAGTAATATCTCCACATTGCACGATGCAATTCTGAAATTTTTAGCTTTTTCCTGTTAATCCTAGCATGATAAAGAAGATTCAAAGAGAGTGAGATGCCAGCTCCTTTCATTCAGTCAGTAGCTTCAAACATTTCTGGTATATGAAAAACATGTTTTTCAATGGCAAAAATCAATGAATATTGTAAATGCACAAACAGTAATATCTCCACATTGCACGGTGCAATTCTGAAATTTTTAGCTTTTTCCTGTTAATCCTAGCATGATAAAGAAGATTCAAAGAGAGTGAGATGCCAGCTCCTTTCATTCAGTCAGTAGCTTCAAACATTTCTGGACGTTTTTCAATGGCAAAAATCAATGAATATTGTAAATGCACAAACAGTAATATCTCCACATTGCACGGTGCAATTCTGAAATTTTTAGCTTTTTCCTGTTAATCCTAGCATGATAAAGAAGATTCAAAGAGAGTGAGATGCCAGCTCCTTTCATTCAGTCAGTAGCTTCAAACATTTCTGGTATATGAAAAACATGTTTTTCAATGGCAAAAATCAATGAATATTGTAAATGCACAAACAGTAATATCTCCACATTGCACGGTGCAATTCTGAAATTTTTAGCTTTTTCCTGTTAATCCTAGCATGATAAAGAAGATTCAAAGAGAGTGAGATGCCAGCTCCTTTCATTCAGTCAGTAGCTTCAAACATTTCTGGTATATGAAAAACATGTTTTTCAATGGCAAAAATCAATGAATATTGTAAATGCACAAACAGTAATATCTCCACATTGCACGGTGCAATTCTGAAATTTTTTGCTTTTTCCTGTTAATCCTAGCATGATAAAGAAGATTCAAAGAGAGTGAGATGCCAGCTCCTTTCATTCAGTCAGTAGCTTCAAACATTTCTGGACGTTTTTCAATGGCAAAAATCAATGAATATTGTAAATGCACAAACAGTAATATCTCCACATTGCACGGTGCAATTCTGAAATTTTTAGCTTTTTCCTGTTAATCCTAGCATGATAAAGAAGATTCAAAGAGAGTGAGATGCCAGCTCCTTTCATTCAGTCAGTAGCTTCAAACATTTCTGGTATATGAAAAACATGTTTTTCAATGGCAAAAATCAATGAATATTGTAAATGCACAAACAGTAATATCTCCACATTGCACGGTGCAATTCTGAAATTTTTAGCTTTTTCCTGTTAATCCTAGCATGATAAAGAAGATTCAAAGAGAGTGAGATGCCAGCTCCTTTCATTCAGTCAGTAGCTTCAAACATTTCTGGTATATGAAAAACATGTTTTTCAATGGCAAAAATCAATGAATATTGTAAATGCACAAACAGTAATATCTCCACATTGCACGGTGCAATTCTGAAATTTTTTGCTTTTTCCTGTTAATCCTAGCATGATAAAGAAGATTCAAAGAGAGTGAGATGCCAGCTCCTTTCATTCAGTCAGTAGCTTCAAACATTTCTGGTATATGAAAAACATGTTTTTCAATGGCAAAAATCAATGAATATTGTAAATGCACAAACAGTAATATCTCCACATTGCACGGTGCAATTCTGAAATTTTTAGCTTTTTCCTGTTAATCCTAGCATGATAAAGAAGATTCAAAGAGAGTGAGATGCCAGCTCCTTTCATTCAGTCAGTAGCTTCAAACATTTCTGGACGTTTTTCAATGGCAAAAATCAATGAATATTGTAAATGCACAAACAGTAATATCTCCACATTGCACGGTGCAATTCTGAAATTTTTAGCTTTTTCCTGTTAATCCTAGCATGATAAAGAAGATTCAAAGAGAGTGAGATGCCAGCTCCTTTCATTCAGTCAGTAGCTTCAAACATTTCTGGTATATGAAAAACATGTTTTTCAATGGCAAAAATCAATGAATATTGTAAATGCACAAACAGTAATATCTCCACATTGCACGGTGCAATTCTGAAATTTTTAGCTTTTTCCTGTTAATCCTAGCATGATAAAGAAGATTCAAAGAGAGTGAGATGCCAGCTCCTTTCATTCAGTCAGTAGCTTCAAACATTTCTGGTATATGAAAAACATGTTTTTCAATGGCAAAAATCAATGAATATTGTAAATGCACAAACAGTAATATCTCCACATTGCACGGTGCAATTCTGAAATTTTTTGCTTTTTCCTGCTAATCCTAGCATGATAAAGAAGATTCAAAGAGAGTGAGATGCCAGCTCCTTTCATTCAGTCAGTAGCTTCAAACATTTCTGGTATATGAAAAACATGTTTTTCAATGGCAAAAATCAATGAATATTGTAAATGCACAAACAGTAATATCTCCACATTGCACGGTGCAATTCTGAAATTTTTAGCTTTTTCCTGTTAATCCTAGCATGATAAAGAAGATTCAAAGAGAGTGAGATGCCAGCTCCTTTCATTCAGTCAGTAGCTTCAAACATTTCTGGTATATGAAAAACATGTTTTTCAATGGCAAAAATCAATGAATATTGTAAATGCACAAACAGTAATATCTCCACATTGCACGGTGCAATTCTGAAATTTTTAGCTTTTTCCTGTTAATCCTAGCATGATAAAGAAGATTCAAAGAGAGTGAGATGCCAGCTCCTTTCATTCAGTCAGTAGCTTCAAACATTTCTGGACGTTTTTCAATGGCAAAAATCAATGAATATTGTAAATGCACAAACAGTAATATCTCCACATTGCACGGTGCAATTCTGAAATTTTTAGCTTTTTCCTGTTAATCCTAGCATGATAAAGAAGATTCAAAGAGAGTGAGATGCCAGCTCCTTTCATTCAGTCAGTAGCTTCAAACATTTCTGGTATATGAAAAACATGTTTTTCAATGGCAAAAATCAATGAATATTGTAAATGCACAAACAGTAATATCTCCACATTGCACGGTGCAATTCTGAAATTTTTAGCTTTTTCCTGTTAATCCTAGCATGATAAAGAAGATTCAAAGAGAGTGAGATGCCAGCTCCTTTCATTCAGTCAGTAGCTTCAAACATTTCTGGACGTTTTTCAATGGCAAAAATCAATGAATATTGTAAATGCACAAACAGTAATATCTCCACATTGCACGGTGCAATTCTGAAATTTTTAGCTTTTTCCTGCTAATCCTAGCATGATAAAGAAGATTCAAAGAGAGTGAGATGCCAGCTCCTTTCATTCAGTCAGTAGCTTCAAACATTTCTGGACGTTTTTCAATGGCAAAAATCAATGAATATTGTAAATGCACAAACAGTAATATCTCCACATTGCACGGTGCAATTCTGAAATTTTTTGCTTTTTCCTGCTAATCCTAGCATGATAAAGAAGATTCAAAGAGAGTGAGATGCCAGCTCCATTCATTCAGTCAGTAGCTTCAAACATTTCTGGACGTTTTTCAATGGCAAAAATCAATGAATATTGTAAATGCACAAACAGTAATATCTCCACATTGCACGGTGCAATTCTGAAATTTTTAGCTTTTTCCTGTTAATCCTAGCATGATAAAGAAGATTCAAAGAGAGTGAGATGCCAGCTCCTTTCATTCAGTCAGTAGCTTCAAACATTTCTGGTATATGAAAAACATGTTTTTCAATGGCAAAAATCAATGAATATTGTAAATGCACAAACAGTAATATCTCCACATTGCACGGTGCAATTCTGAAATTTTTAGCTTTTTCCTGCTAATCCTAGCATGATAAAGAAGATTCAAAGAGAGTGAGATGCCAGCTCCTTTCATTCAGTCAGTAGCTTCAAACATTTCTGGACGTTTTTCAATGGCAAAAATCAATGAATATTGTAAATGCACAAACAGTAATATCTCCACATTGCACGGTGCAATTCTGAAATTTTTAGCTTTTTCCTGTTAATCCTAGCATGATAAAGAAGATTCAAAGAGAGTGAGATGCCAGCTCCATTCATTCAGTCAGTAGCTTCAAACATTTCTGGTATATGAAAAACATGTTTTTCAATGGCAAAAATCAATGAATATTGTAAATGCACAAACAGTAATATCTCCACATTGCACGGTGCAATTCTGAAATTTTTTGCTTTTTCCTGCTAATCCTAGCATGATAAAGAAGATTCAAAGAGAGTGAGATGCCAGCTCCTTTCATTCAGTCAGTAGCTTCAAACATTTCTGGACGTTTTTCAATGGCAAAAATCAATGAATATTGTAAATGCACAAACAGTAATATCTCCACATTGCACGGTGCAATTCTGAAATTTTTAGCTTTTTCCTGTTAATCCTAGCATGATAAAGAAGATTCAAAGAGAGTGAGATGCCAGCTCCTTTCATTCAGTCAGTAGCTTCAAACATTTCTGGACGTTTTTCAATGGCAAAAATCAATGAATATTGTAAATGCACAAACAGTAATATCTCCACATTGCACGGTGCAATTCTGAAATTTTTAGCTTTTTCCTGCTAATCCTAGCATGATAAAGAAGATTCAAAGAGAGTGAGATGCCAGCTCCTTTCATTCAGTCAGTAGCTTCAAACATTTCTGGTATATGAAAAACATGTTTTTCAATGGCAAAAATCAATGAATATTGTAAATGCACAAACAGTAATATCTCCACATTGCACGGTGCAATTCTGAAATTTTTAGCTTTTTCCTGTTAATCCTAGCATGATAAAGAAGATTCAAAGAGAGTGAGATGCCAGCTCCTTTCATTCAGTCAGTAGCTTCAAACATTTCTGGTATATGAAAAACATGTTTTTCAATGGCAAAAATCAATGAATATTGTAAATGCACAAACAGTAATATCTCCACATTGCACAGTGCAATTCTGAAATTTTTTGCTTTTTCCTGTTAATCCTAGCATGATAAAGAAGATTCAAAGAGAGTGAGATGCCAGCTCCTTTCATTCAGTCAGTAGCTTCAAACATTTCTGGTATATGAAAAACATGTTTTTCAATGGCAAAAATCAATGAATATTGTAAATGCACAAACAGTAATATCTCCACATTGCACGGTGCAATTCTGAAATTTTTAGCTTTTTCCTGTTAATCCTAGCATGATAAAGAAGATTCAAAGAGAGTGAGATGCCAGCTCCTTTCATTCAGTCAGTAGCTTCAAACATTTCTGGACGTTTTTCAATGGCAAAAATCAATGAATATTGTAAATGCACAAACAGTAATATCTCCACATTGCACGGTGCAATTCTGAAATTTTTAGCTTTTTCCTGTTAATCCTAGCATGATAAAGAAGATTCAAAGAGAGTGAGATGCCAGCTCCTTTCATTCAGTCAGTAGCTTCAAACATTTCTGGTATATGAAAAACATGTTTTTCAATGGCAAAAATCAATGAATATTGTAAATGCACAAACAGTAATATCTCCACATTGCACGGTGCAATTCTGAAATTTTTTGCTTTTTCCTGTTAATCCTAGCATGATAAAGAAGATTCAAAGAGAGTGAGATGCCAGCTCCTTTCATTCAGTCAGTAGCTTCAAACATTTCTGGTATATGAAAAACATGTTTTTCAATGGCAAAAATCAATGAATATTGTAAATGCACAAACAGTAATATCTCCACATTGCACGGTG